>NC_069505.1:352122290-352129790 GCF_027579735.1 Bombina bombina | reverse complement strand
GGGGGTGTTCGGTTTAAGGGTTAATAGTTTAATTTAGTGTTTTGCGATGTGGGGGGGCTGGCGGTTTAGTGGTTAATAGGTTTATTTAGCTTTTATTAGTGGTGGAGATGTCGGAGCGGCAGATTAGGGGTTAATAACTTTTTTAAGTCTCGGCAATGTCGGGAGCGGCAGATTAGGGGTTAATGACTTTATTTAGGTGTCGGTGATGTCGGGGCGGCAGATTAGGGGTGTTTAGACTTGGGGTTTATGTTAGGCTGTTAGTTTTAAATGTAACTTTCTTTCCCCCATAGACAGCAATGGGGTTGCATTACGGCGATTTGCCATTGCGCGATCGCAGGTGTTAGTTTTTTTTCTAACACTCTATCCCCATTGATGTCTATGAGGGAAAGCATGCACGAGCACATCAAAGCAGCCTTGGATTTTGTGCGGTATGGAGCTTAACACCACCATATCACACGCACAAGGAGGCTTTTCAGAAACTCGTAATGGCAGCGCTATGGAGAGTGAAATAACGCAACTTTTGTTGCGTTCGTTTCGCACCCTGTTTAGCGCAAAACTTGTAATCTAGGTGACTATTTTAGAACATCCTGAAAGTTAGAAGCAAATATTCAAAGTCATCAGTGCATGCAGAGCTTTTGGATGTGGAAGGACAAGACCATTTTTCAATTGTCTTACCCTTAAAGGGACAGTTTACTCAAAAAAATTATACCCATTAATTTGTTCCTAATGATCCACTTTACCTTCTGGAGTGTATTAAATTGTTTACAAGTATTTCCATTACCCTTATATTGGCATTGGAAATAGTTTATTTAGCCTGTGGTATCCCCACCCATCCTGAAAGTTAACACAGCCAGTAGAAGAAATTATACTGCCAGTGGGTTATAGAACAGATAAGGTAATAAAATGTTAATTTTCCATTGTTCTCTCCAAGTATTGATGATTGTTTTATGGACAGATATAAGATAAAGAAGCAGGTATATGAGCACAATGTGATAAAGTAATGAGATCTGATTATACCTACAAGCTCAACCAATTTTATTAGATTGTTGCTTTAAAACCCAAAATCGGCTAATTCATATACACAAATAAGTCTTAAAAAAAACAAATCTCATACATTTTAAACTCTGCAGCTGGTAAATAAAGTAATTGTAAACACATTAAGGAAAAACAATTTTATAGTATACTGTCCCTTTAAGGACCAGGGCTATTTTTACATTTCTGCGGTGTTTGTGTTTAGCTGTATTTTCCTCTTACTCATTTACTGTACCCACACATATTTATACCATTTTTCTCGCCATTAAATGGACTTTCTAAAGATACCATTAATTTCATCATATCTTATAATTTACTATAACAAAAAATATAAAATATGAGGAAAAATGGAAAAAAACACACTTTTTCTAACTTTGACCCCCAAAATCTGTTACACATCTACAACCACCAAAAAACAACCATGCTAAATAGTTTATAAATTTTGTCCTGAGTTTAGAAATACCCAATATTTACATGTTCTTTGCTTTTTTTGCAAGTTATAGGGCAATAAATACAAGTTGCACTTTGCTATTTCCAAACCATTTTTTTTCAAAATTAGCGATAGTTACATTGGAACGGTAATATCTGTCAGGAATCCCTGAATATCCCTTCACATGTATATATATTTTTTTAGTAGATAACCCAAAGTATTGGTCTAGGCCCATTTTGGTATATTTCATGACACCATTTCACTGCCAAAAGCGATCAAATAAAAAAAAATCATTCACTTTTTCACAAACTTTTTCACAAACTTTAGGTTTCTCACTGAAATTATTTACAAACAGCTTGTGCAATTATGGCACAAATGGTTGTAAATGCTTCTCTGGTATCCCCTTTTCAGAAATAACAGACATATATGGCTCTGGCATTGCTTTTTGGTAATTAGAAAGCCGCTAAATGCTGCTGCGCACCACATGCCCAGCAGTGAAGGGGTTAATTAGGGAGCTTGTAGGGTTAATTTTAGCTTTAGTGTAGTGTAGTAGACAACCCAAAGTATTGATCTAGGCCCATTTTGCTATATTTCATGCCACCGTTTCACCGCCAAATGCGATCAAATAAAAACAAATGCTCACTTTTTCACAAACTTTAGGTTTCACGCTGACATTATTTCCAAACAGTTAGTGCAATTATGGCACAAATAGTTGTAAATGCTTCTCTGGGATCCCCTTTATTCAGAAATAGCAGACATATATGACTTTGGCATTGCTTTTTGGTAATTAGAAGGCTGCTAAATGCCGCTGCGCACCACACTTGTATTATGCCCAGCAGTGAAGAGGTTAATTAGGTAGCTTGTAGGGTTAATTTTAGCTTTAGTGTAGAGATCAACCCCCCACCTGACATGTACTGGCAGAAAGTCTGCCAGTACTAAAATAAAAGGCTTTTTTTTTTTTAAATTAAAAAAAATAATACATATTCTGCTGCCCCCAACCTCCCTGATACCCCCAAACAGCTCTCTAACCCTCCCCCTAAACTTATTGTCCGCCATCTTGGGTACTGGCAGTCTTGGGTACTGGCAGCTGTCTGCCAGTACCTAGTTTGCATACAAATGTAAAAAATATATATATATTTTTTTTTTTTCTGTAGTGTAGCTTCCCCCCCTCAATAACTACCCCCCACCATCTCCCAGATCCCTTAGATAGAAAATGCCCCCCTCCTCCCCTTTCCTGTTCCATAATTAGGGTTGCCACTGTGACACATAAAATATATGTGCACAATTGTATATTGTTTTATGCAATTTTCATGTTTCATAATGAAAGATGTTTGTTTAATTATATTTGTTTTATATGGTGCTTGTAATAATTTTATATGAAAATGCAACTCTCTGTTGTGAGAGCATAGGATTCCTATTTTGTAATAATTTACTATGAGAATGCAACTCTCTGTTGTGAGAGCATGGGACTCTTATTTTGTAATAATTTACTATGAGAATGCAACTCTCTGTTGTGAGAGCATGGGACTCTTATTTTCACATGGACTTATGATCCTGAAGGATTGTGGGAGATCATGGGTGGAGCAAAGAGACTGTTTTTGTTTTACCTCATAACCATTGAGGATTATGTGAAGTACACACCCATTCTCCTTATTTCCTGTTTTAACAGTTATGCCTAAAGAAATACCACACAAAACCCTTCAGGTGTAAAAGAGATATTTTATGTAAAGCTTTATTACATGTGCAAAATGTCAGAGAAAATAAGAGAGATATGTTAACATTTCTGTATTTAATGAATCAGTTGATCTGTAATATGTCTGAGGTAATCAAAATAAGATTGTAAGGCTCCAGTTACTTATTTATTTTATTAATGTAGTATTCATTCCAGTTACTTCTAAATTATTTTATTAATGTACTATTCATTCCAGTTACTTCTAAATTATTTTATTAGTGTACTATTCATTCCAGTTACTTTTAAATTATTTTATTAATGTACTATTCATTCCAGTTACTTCTAAATTATTTTATTAATGTAGTATTCATTCCAGTTACTTCTAAATTATTTTATTTATGTAGTATTCATTCCAGTTACTTCTAAATTATTTTATTAATGTAGTATTCATTGCAAATACTTTTTAAAATTATTTTATTAATGCAGTATTCATTGGTGTTAAATCAGACATCCCAACCTGCAAAAACTAATTTCAGGGAGGTGGGTTCACCCGCTACTGCACCCCCCCCCCCCAGTTATATATTGGACACCTTGAAACCCTAAATAAGATAGAGACTTATCATTAAAGTATCTTCCCACTAAAGTCACATTAATAAAAAGTAGCTTTATTGCACAACCACAAACCTATGTTTCAGTGATCGTACGCTTGTTGAATGCTTAAATATTTTAGAATACGAAGTTAAATTACGTGCAATAAATAAGGAAGTATTTGTGTTTTCATTTTATTAGAATAAGTGGGGGCTTTTTGGTTACTGTGATGCATGCTTTGAGGGTTCTATAATGTCCCAGCAACTAAAGGCATTCCTTAAAAAAAACACTTTTCCGGATTTGGGCAGCATTGGATCATGGTACTTGGAGTTTCAGGGAGATTGCATTCCATTTGCTGGCATCAGGGAGCCGCTATTACAATCAGGGAGACTCCCTGAACTTCAGGGAGAGTTGGGATGTCTGTTAAATGCTATATTAATGTTAATGTTAATATAAAATGTGTATTGGTAACAGCACTGTCTGACACAGAGACAGTTATTTACAGTTAAATGTACTTTATATGCAGATAATTTCAGATACATTATTGTCTTCTTTTAGAAAAGATTTATTACATGTCCTGTTATGTATGACAGTCCCTTGTATAGATAAGAATGTAAAGTTTGTGAGATTGATTTACATGAAAAGTGATAGAGGAATACTGTAGGGAAAAATGAATATGTGCACATGTTTAACCCCTTAACGACCGAGGACGTGCAGGGTACGTCCTCAAAAAAAATTCACTTAACGACCAAGGACGTACCCTGCATGTCCTCGGTCTGGAAAGCAGCTGGAAGCGATCCTGCTCGCTTCCAGCTGCTTTCCGGTTATTGCAGTGATGCCTCGATATTGAGGCATCCTGCAATAACCTTTAGTAGCCATCCGATGCAGAGAGAGCCACTCTGTGGCCCTCTCTGCACCGGACATCCATGGCTTTCATCGTTGGTGGGTGGGAGCCTGTGTGGGAGGCGGGTGGCGGCCATCAATGGCCCAGGTGATGTGGAGGGGGGCGGGATCATGGGCGGGGATGCCCGGGGGCGCGCACGGACACGCGCACATGCACGGGGAGGCGGGGGCGGGCGCGTGCACGGGGAGGGAGCGGGAGGGAACCGCTACACTACAGAAAGTTTTAACTGATTAGTGGGGGAAAAAGGGGGTGGAAAGTAAATAAAAACAAAAAAATGGTCATCAGGGGGTGTTGGGTTGCTCTGTGGAGGGAGGAAAGCTACACTACAGAAAAAAAAGGGGAGAAAAAAAAATAAAAAATTTTTTTTCTGCAAACTGGGTACTGGCAGACAGCTGCTAGTACCCAAGATGGCCCCCAATAAGGCAGAGGGGGAGGGTTAGAGAGCTGTTTGGGGGGGATCAGGGAGGTTGGGGGCTATGGGGGGATTCTACAAAGCAGCATATGTAAATATGCCAAAAAAATAAAAACAAACAAAAAGATACCTTTTATTTTAGTACTGGCAGACTTTCTGCCAGTACTTAAGATGGCGGGGACAATTGTGGGGTGGGGGAGGGAAGGAAGCTGTTTGGGAGGGATCAGGGGGTGTGATGTGTCAGGTTGGTGGCTGATCTCTACTCTAAAGCTAAAATTAACCCTAGAAGCTCCCTGCATGCTCCCTAATTAACCCCTTCACTGCTGGGCATAATACACGTGTGGTGCGCAGTGACATTTAGCAGCCTTCTAATTACCAAAAAGCAAAGCCAAAGCCATATATGTCTGCTATTTATGAACAAAGGGGATCCCAGAGAAGCATTTATTCCATAATTGCATAAGTTGTTTGTAAATAATTTTAGTGAGAAACCTAAAGTTTGTGAAAAAATTTGTAAAAAAGTGAACAATTTTTTTTATTTGATCGCATTTGGCGGTGAAATGGTGGCATGACATATACCAAAATGGACCTAGATCAATACTTTGGGATGTCTTCTAAAAAAAAAAATATACATGTCAATGGATATTCAGGGATTCCTGAAAGTTATTACCGTTCCAATGTAACTAGCGCTAATTTTGAAAAAAAAATTGGTTTGAAAATAGCAAAGTGCTACTTGTATTTATGGCCCTATAACTTGCAAAAAAGCAAAGAACATGTAAACATTGGGTATTTCTAAACTCAGGACAAAATTTAGAAATTTAGAAACTATTTAGCATGGGTGTTTTTTGGTGGTTGTAGATGTGTAACAGATTTTGGGGGTCAAAGTTAGAAAAAGTGTGTTTTTTTCAATTTTTTCCTCATATTTTATAATTTTTTTATAGTAAATGATAAGATATGATCAAAATAATGGTATCTTTTGAAATTCCATTTAATGGCGAGAAAAATGGTATATAATATGTGTGGGTACAGTAAATGAGTAAGAGGAAAATTACAGCTAAACACAAACACTGCAAAAATGTAAAAATAGCCTTGGTCCCAAACGGACAGAAAACGGAAAAGTGCTGTGGTTATTAAGGGGTTAATATTTATGATAAATAAGCACAAATTACATGTTACTTGGTTATTAAGATTGCAAAACTTTATTGTTTGAATATGATTGCAAAACTTTATTGTTTGAATACGATTGCAAAACTTTATTGTTTAAATAGAATTGCAAAACTTTTATTGTTTGAATACAATTGCAAAACTTTATTGTTTGAATACAATTGCAAAACTTTATTGTTTAAATTCTATTGCAAAACTTTATTGTTTGAATACAATTGCAAAACTTTTATTGTTTGAATACAACTGCAAACAAATATATGTTTAATAAAGATAACATTGAGGATTATGTGAAGTACACACCCATTCTCCTTATTTCCTGTTTTAACAGGTAACATTTAATCTGCTTACTGGCCTCCTGAATGGGGTCTGTAACAGATTCTTGGGGGCTCGTCCTAGGATCGGCGCTTGATTGATTGCAGAACGCCGGTTCGCAAAATTATGATCTTCGGGACAAACTAAGTATGAATGCAGTGGCTGTATTCAAGAAAAATCATTTGTGAAAGGAGTGGCCTTGCTGGCTGGTGACAGTGACGTGAGGGATCGTGAGAAGGGTCGTTATGTCGGATAAAGTACGGAAGAGTCTGGTGTGGGACATCAGAAAGAAACTTCTCACCTTTTCCGCTGATGAACTGTTTCAGATCGCCCAGAGCATATGTCCAGTACCGGACAGGGACATTTCAGAACTAGATGCTGGAAACCAAGAGTGCTGTTTTGAATACATTAATGCCTTCACGTATAGTACTGACTTATTAGAATCAGAGGACAGAGATGGCTAAACTGTTGAATTTGGGAGACATTGTTGACTTTGTTGAATATGTTTGTACTATGGCTGCACCTGTTCATCAACATAATGAGAGTAATGTTGGTGTACAAACTTCAAGCACAGCACATACATCCATTACTACTGATCATATTTTTACTACAGACACTGTTCATGCAACAACATCTGCAGCTATAGCTGACAAAGGGATTAGTGTAGTAAATGTAACCCCAGATATTAAACAGAATGTAACCCATCATTATCTTGCAGCATCCTTACAAAACCCCACATTGACACAACCCTTGATAACAGTATCACAACAAATGCACAACCATAATAACACGCAGTTTAGCAACCATCCTGAATGGTCCATGCAGTTGCCTTCAGAGAAGGTAGTCTCCCTAAGGGACCTCTCCTATCTCCAGCGTCGCGAGTTTAAAATACAAGGAGGACAAATTGGCGACTACACATCTGACATCACATACACTAGTGTATGCAGGCAAATTGAAGATGGAATCAAAGAAAATTTTAGTGATACTGA
>NC_069505.1:352034584-352122195 GCF_027579735.1 Bombina bombina | reverse complement strand
CGCGGACGCGTTTAAGGGATATAACGTGTTTATTCAAGGGTAGTGAGACAGATTGCCGCATGTAATGGCAGCATATAGGGAGATGCTAGGATGTCATAGTATTATTAGTATGTGGATATATTTATTTATTAATATATAGTTGGAAGTTAGAGTAGCCGATCATGATATAGGATACTGTTTTATAATTTATACTGCTTTAGTTTCGAGATAATGCAGAATAGTAGTTATACTTAGTAAGGTAACGTGATTCGGTATTCTTGATGTATATTGTGCAGATGGGACTCACAAGGAAAAATTATGAATCCGATCAGTAAATGCACCGGCAGCATATAGTTATGTGTTAGGTTTGATACTATATTGCATTGTCTTTATTTCCATCTGTCGATGTATATATAATTTTAGGCTGATGTACTGATAGTGGGATAGGACGTATCCTGTCGTTTGGTCTTGGGTTAGACTATTTTATTTTCATCTCCATATATATAGAGAAAGAATTTTTTAAGCTAGTAAATACAAATTGATGAAGTTTAGTCTAGACTCTAGATTCTTATTTGGAATCCCAAGTGTGGGTTATTATTAGAGAGTAGCTATAGTGCTATGTAACAAGGAGTTACAAGGAGTCATCAATTTGTATTTACTAGCTTAAAAAATTCTTTCTCTATATATATGGAGATGAAAATAAAATAGTCTAACCCAAGACCAAACGACAGGATACGTCCTATCCCACTATCAGTACATCAGCCTAAAATTATATATACATCGACAGATGGAAATAAAGACAATGCAATATAGTATCAAACCTAACACATAACTATATGCTGCCGGTGCATTTACTGATCGGATTCATAATTTTTCCTTGTGAGTCCCATCTGCACAATATACATCAAGAATACCGAATCACGTTACCTTACTAAGTATAACTACTATTCTGCATTATCTCGAAACTAAAGCAGTATAAATTATAAAACAGTATCCTATATCATGATCGGCTACTCTAACTTCCAACTATATATTAATAAATAAATATATCCACATACTAATAATACTATGACATCCTAGCATCTCCCTATATGCTGCCATTACATGCGGCAATCTGTCTCACTACCCTTGAATAAACACGTTATATCCCTTAAACGCGTCCGCCTATAAATCGTATATTCTATGTATTTGCCTTAAAGACTAAGATCCTAATTATGCCATTGCGATACGACATAATAATTTACTACTAAGCAGTAGTAAGGTACGATACAAAGTAATTCTTAAGTCTCAATGCCTTATTTTACAAACCGCAGTGATCACCCAATCATTGCTACTGAATACACACACCCCTTGTTTACTCAGTGTTGATTGGTCCTTTACTGACATCACATACGCCCCCCTACTCACATTCCCTTCTCGCGTCACGCAATACCGGATGTCACTGTCTACTCATATGATTGACAGAATGAGCATCCAATCAGAGCCATTTGAAATCGAGAGGGACATCAAATCAGGGGCTCGAGGTGGGACAACCACCAACATAAATAACGCCGAGTAGCAGCGGCCCGCACCCCCTCTGAGGAAGCGTTCTGTGAAACGCGCGTCAGGGGTCCAGCAGGAGAAGCTAGTTCTCTCCTGTCTGTCGCTTTTTTAACTGCTTGCCTAGTGAATAATAGAATCTGTATATACCTATATATTTGTTGAATCCTGGTGCCTACTATTTACCTTTAAAAAATATAACTATTTAAAAGTAAAACAGCCCTCGGATTGTAAGGGCTTAGCTTATCTTGCACAATAATTTTGTGGGCATCAGGCTGAATACATAGAGCATTGCTGACTATATCCATTTAATTCAACTGGGTTTAAGTGTTTTTAACCCTTTCAGGCTACTTCTGTGTGAATGTTTGTTCCTAGTTGTAACAATAAAGTATTAAAGTATGAATGTAATGGAACATTTTAAACTAATAGAGTAATTTTCATATTCATATGATTATTTGGAGTTAAAGAAATAATTTTCTTTGTGGTATTCTTTTCTAATAATCCTAAGTGTATTTCTTTGTACAATTAGTATTTCTAGTTGTTTAGTTCTACCCTCTAAGAATCCACATTAGATGTGCACCACAATTATTACAAGTGACTACTTAGTATTGGTATATTATATACCTTCTCTGATTTACATAATAGGTACAACATCTAATTACTGAATAACTCCTACCATCCCCCACCACACTTTTCAAAGCTTAGTTCTTTGGGAGAATATACCCAGAGTCTCTCGTCTGGGTTTAGCCCTTTTCCTTGGGGGTTTAATAAGTAAAAAAATACACAAAATGAATATTCAATCAGACATGGCTAATCGCCATCAGAAACGACTTACAGAACTTAACTCTATTTTTAACAGTTCCACTAGGGACAATATACAAATCAATGAGGATGAATTAAACAATGTGTTATGTAAATTACATCAAACCTTACATAAACAATCTAAAAGATGGTGGAACTGGCACTTCTTTGAGAAGTATGCAGAAAAAAACATAATTCCCAGAGGGTTAAGGATGAAGGTATTTCCAGCCTTCAACCTTTATAACAATGATTTAACCAAAGAATGGGAAACAGCCTTGTCAGAGTGCTCTCTCAAATTAATAAATATATTAATTAAACACGATAAACTCGAACTAACAAAGTTAGATTCTGAAATTGAAGAATATAATGCCCAACTGTCTCAATTTAATGATAAAATAGATTACAAAAATCAGTATGATAAATATCAAAAGGAATTGGACAAATTGGAGCAAGAAATTATAGCAACTAAAAAACAAAAGTTGCAGAGAGATATTGAAGATTTTCAAAATCAAAGAGTTTATCGTTGGCGTAGTAATGTCACCCCTAGATATAGAGGTAACAGATACCTTGTTCAACAATCTGAGAGCAGTGCAGAAAGTGAAACAGATATTTCAGACAATGACTCAGACACTAATACTGACAATGAAAGTACTACCAATACAGACACAATTAGTGCCAGACCTAAGAGCTATAGCTCAGTACAATCCTCCACATCTACTTCTTCCTCATCATCTTTTTTGTCCAAAACCCCACACAATATAACTCCACCAGTCACCTCAGCCAATCAGACCAACACTCAGAACAGGGGCAACAAACGGAAATTCTCAGGCCCAGTGAGACAGTCAACAAGAAGAAGGGAATTGAGTCCCTTCAGCAAGATAAGGATGAACAAATGAGGATTATTAACCTCTCTGATTATACACTCAGTACTACACACAAATCTGTACTATCTAGAGGACTGTCTTTTTGCCCTGTAAATTCACTAAATAAATTTGAGGTAATAAGAGATATCCATCTGTTCTCCAGAAAAATATTACTCAAAAAAATATATGCCTTTAATCCAAACAGTTTGAATGCAGAAGATTTACTGACTGTAGACATACTGCAGGAGCTATCTGCAGATAGTACAGATATACAAACAGTAACTAACACAAATACTCCAGTAGATGAACCTGCATCTTCTGTTTGGAAATCAAATGTAAAACCCAAATCTACTTATGTTCCATCCTTTTCTATATCCCCAGAGATACAGATTTTCTGTAAGATGGTTTGTAAAGAAATCGAACAATTGCCCATATACAGGGCCAAACAAAACCTTAATATCAATGAAATTAATGCATTAAGAGAGATAGAATCATGGCAAGATGTTCTAATCAAGCCATCGGATAAAGGTGGGAACGTGGTCCTTTGGCCACAACAAATGTATATGGATGAGGCTAAAAAACAACTATCTAACTCTGCTTGTTACAAACAGTTGATATTCAACCCGCAGAGTTCATATCTTACTCAGTATAACAAGATGATATTAAGTGCTTGGAAATCCAATATAATATCTAACTCAGAGAAAAAGTATCTGATAAAGGACAACCCCAAAGTTGCCACTTTATACTTTCTACCGAAAGTGCACAAAAATTCCTCAATACCCCCTGGAAGACCCATTGTGTCAGGAAATGACAACTTAACAGAAAATGCAAGTAAATTTGTAGACTTGCGATTAAGGGAATATCTTACAAGCATACCCTCATATGTACGTGACACAATGGAGGTACTGCAGCTGTTACAAAACATCAAATTATCAGAGGATATGTGGCTAGTAACAGCGGACGTCGAGTCCCTGTACACAAATATAAAACACGAAGATGGAATTAAAGCCATTAAATATTATTTGGCTTCAAATAATAATGATAACAATCTACATAATGACTTTATAATTCAACTCTTGAAATTTGTCCTGACTCACAACTTTTTCACATTTAATGACAGGTATTACTTGCAAACCCAAGGTACCGCTATGGGTACAGCTTGCGCGCCGACTTACGCGAATTTATTTCTTGGCTACTGGGAACTATTCTATGTATTTTCTAATGAGCTCGAAAAATATACTGAACACATCCCAATGTGGTTAAGATACATAGATGATGTTCTTTTCATCTGGGAAGGGTCATATGAACAACTTGAAACCTTTATGAAGAGAATTAATGAGAATGATCTCAACATCAAATTAACTTTCGAGGCTAACCAGCAGGAGATATGCTTTTTGGATTTAAAAATATTCAAAAACAATGAAGGATTCATCAATACTACGATGTTTAGGAAAGAAACATCAACTAACACTCTTCTACATCATTCCAGTGCCCATTCTCCAAGCACCCTGAAAGCAATACCATACGGGGAATTTCTGAGACTTCGTCGGAACTGCACTACCAATGAGATCTACATACAGGAAAGTGTAACCTTAGCACAAAGACTAATGGCACGTGGAAACAGTAAGAAATCCATAAAGAGAGCTAAGTATAAAGCACTCAGGAAAAGTAGAGATGAATTACTAATCCCAAAAAGTAAAACTCTTCAAGAGTCATGTCCTAGACTCATCACGACATATAACCCCCAGATGCCACATGTTATTAAAATTATTAATGACCATTGGAACATACTCCAAAATGATGAAACCCTCAAGCCACTAATAGGCGACAGAGTCTCATTAGGATATAAGAGACCAAACAACTTGAGAGACAAACTGGTATCTAGTCACTTCGTAAGAACTGCCAAGAAAAAAGACACAAACCCAGGTATGTACCCATGTGGTACCTGCTCTGCCTGTAAATATGTTCTGAAAACAAAAACAATAACTAAAAAAACAGGACAAATATATAACCTCCAAGCACATTTCTCATGCACCACTATAGGAGTAATATATGCACTCTACTGCTCCTGCCAAATGGCATACGTTGGCATGACGACAAGGGAGATAAAAACACGCATCTTGGAACATGTGTATAACATCAAATATGCCCAAAGAGATAAAGATAAAGGCAAAAAAATCACCTCTGTGGCCAAACATTTCTTATCACACCACAATGGTTCACCTATGGACCTAAAATACACTGTGATCCAAAAAGCATCTCTTGGCATAAGAGGTGGCAACATTGAAAAGGCTTTATTAAAAATGGAGTGCAAATGGATATACCTCTTAAATGCGGTTAAACCGTTTGGCATGAATGACTTCAATAACTTTTTTGTATATATCTAATCCTTAAGTTAAAAATACATAGTATCATTATTATCTAAAATTGTGTCTTCAATATTATATACTCACCTAATTTTGGGAGAAAATACACATTAAGGTTATCATTAGAACAACCCACATAGGATAATAACTGTTAATCATCTCGATTGATACAATATCCATTATAAGTGTATAACACAGGGGATATTATCTAAATAATGTGAGATAAGGGACTTAACTCCAAAGAAATAACTATGTATTTTCATTGTATCCAGATACACAGTTAAATTACACACCAATTAAAACAGTATACAGAATCAATTACCAATATGAGTCTCAGTCTCTCTCCTCTACCTGGTATTTATAATTTGCCACTCACTAATTTTGACATTATCTTTCCTACTTTATCTGTTCAATTAAGGGTACACTTCTAGCCCAACCTCACATCATAACACAAATTAGTTTTCACTCACCCTTAATACACTTATGTGGCTCCTTTTTACACTCCCCTTTTCACAATAATAAGGCATCACTTCCCACTACAAAGATCAATATTTCATCCAGTCAAGAATACCACACACTTTCTTCTTTCACTGTACAGACTGATCATTATATCATATTAACTCACATTTGGAAGATATCGTAAATAAGTATATATTTTATTCAGTCCTTTCCCTCATCTCCCTTTCACTTTTTTATTTATGTACAGTTTTATTCCTCACACATCACATTTCCTGTGTTTAATTCTATCACTCCTTGTTACATAGCACTATAGCTACTCTCTAATAATAACCCACACTTGGGATTCCAAATAAGAATCTAGAGTCTAGACTAAACTTCATCAATTTGTATTTACTAGCTTAAAAAATTCTTTCTCTATATATATGGAGATGAAAATAAAATAGTCTAACCCAAGACCAAACGACAGGATACGTCCTATCCCACTATCAGTACATCAGCCTAAAATTATACATACATCGACAGATGGAAATAAAGACAATGCAATATAGTATCAAACCTAACACATAACTATATGCTGCCGGTGCATTTACTGATCGGATTCATAATTTTTCCTTGTGAGTCCCATCTGCACAATATACATCAAGAATACCGAATCACGTTACCTTACTAAGTATAACTACTATTCTGCATTATCTCGAAACTAAAGCAGTATAAATTATAAAACAGTATCCTATATCATGATCGGCTACTCTAACTTCCAACTATATATTAATAAATAAATATATCCACATACTAATAATACTATGACATCCTAGCATCTCCCTATATGCTGCCATTACATGCGGCAATCTGTCTCACTACCCATGAATAAACACGTTATATCCCTTAAACGCGTCCGCCTATAAATCGTATATTCTATGTATTTGCCTTAAAGACTAAGATCCTAATTATGCCATTGCGATACGACATAATAATTTACTACTAAGCAGTAGTAAGGTACGATACAAAGTAATTCTTAAGTCTCAATGCCTTATTTTACAAACCGCAGTGATCACCCAATCATTGCTACTGAATACACACACCCCTTGTTTACTCAGTGTTGATTGGTCCTTTACTGACATCACATACGCCCCCCTACTCACATTCCCTTCTCGCTTCACGCAATACCGGATGTCACTGTCTACTCATATGATTGACAGAATGAGCATCCAATCAGAGCCATTTGAAATCGAGAGGGACATCAAATCAGGGGCTCGAGGTGGGACAACCACCAACATAAATAACGCCGAGTAGCAGCGGCCCGCACCCCCTCTGAGGAAGCGTTCTGTGAAACGCGCGTCAGGGGTCCAGCAGGAGAAGCTAGTTCTCTCCTGTCTGTCGCTTTTTTAACTGCTTGCCTAGTGAATAATAGAATCTGTATATACCTATATATTTGTTGAATCCTGGTGCCTACTATTTACCTTTAAAAAATATAACTATTTAAAAGTAAAACAGCCCTCGGATTGTAAGGGCTTAGCTTATCTTGCACAATAATTTTGTGGGCATCAGGCTGAATACATAGAGCATTGCTGACTATATCCATTTAATTCAACTGGGTTTAAGTGTTTTTAACCCTTTCAGGCTACTTCTGTGTGAATGTTTGTTCCTAGTTGTAACAATAAAGTATTAAAGTATGAATGTAATGGAACATTTTAAACTAATAGAGTAATTTTCATATTCATATGATTATTTGGAGTTAAAGAAATAATTTTCTTTGTGGTATTCTTTTCTAATAATCCTAAGTGTATTTCTTTGTACAATTAGTATTTCTAGTTGTTTAGTTCTACCCTCTAAGAATCCACATTAGATGTGCACCACAATTATTACAAGTGACTACTTAGTATTGGTATATTATATACCTTCTCTGATTTACATAATAGGTACAACATCTAATTACTGAATAACTCCTACCATCCCCCACCACACTTTTCAAAACAGTGTCCATTATTGTTCAGGTTGTTGCCCCGGCCGCAGAACACCACCCCACACCAACCAAGCAAAAAAAAAAACACAGAGCAGTTCCAATATAAATTTGAAAGTATTGAGATTAAATCGGTGTACCAAGATGAAAGCTATAGGTTTGGCGCGAGAAGTCTGTTCTGGTGTCATCGTAAATAGCCAACCTAGCCCACTCCCAGCCTCACACTTAGAACTGAAAAACCCACCAGCAACCTCCATTCGACATAGGGACCACACAGCAAATCCTCAGTGGGGCAGGTAAGATGAATGAGGCTAGAGTTTCGTAGCGGTAATTCTGTGGGTCTCACCCCATTATAATGTCCCTGCAATAGGATCAGGTCAGAATGCAGGGCAAAGTGAGCCCCAGAATCTACTTTGTGAGTGCACCATGCGGCTTCTTGTACAATAGATACCAGGCTGTTATGTCCATCAGGGTGTTCCCTACATTGAAAAGTCGCCTCGTGGCCAGTGTTATCCAGCTCACAAGACACCGGTTTATCAGATGTCACAGCTATAGTTGTTTGAGTTATATGTGGATCCTCTACCTTATGAGCATTCCCAAAAGCCTCCAGCATTGAAAGCTCCAGCCTCATGGAATGCACCTGTAACAGCTGCGTGATCTCCTCTGCCAACGTGGTAAGCAGCATGATGGCCAACAGCAAGTGAGGTGTTACCTCTCCAATCTGATAGTAGCGTTATCGGAATATTGTGAGTCGCAGCTCCTCATGGATATCAACGGGGTGAATCCCCAAATGTCGGATACTCAGAAACCCCACTAGTTATGACCGTGCTGTGTGCGTAGGCAGTCAGTAGGCCATGGCGACATCTTGTTGCATATTGCGGTCCCCTCCAACATAGACATCTAATTTACTTTACTTTAGGTCTGCGGATTCAATAGCTATCCCTCAAAGTGTACCAGTCCTCCAGAAGACTATTTCCCCTTCTCAGTATATATTTTATGCGAGTTTTAGGCTTCAGCAAGGCATGTTAAATAACTTGTATCACAGAGCTCCCATGCGATGCAACCATCTTGGTCTCTAGTTGGCTCTGCCCCCCCCCATATTTTTTTCTTTAAACGTTCATGAGTGCTACATTTGTACTCTTTCATCAGTTCTTTACGGATTTTTTGTATACCATTCTTAAATGTACCAATTATTTTGTCAATCAAACACAAGCAAGATGCAAATACAAAAAAAACATAACACATTTTTTAAATGAATGATGTAACTTTTATTTATTATTTGATAAATAAATCCTTAAGGGTGTTTTCTTCATAAGGCCATATAGGCTAGAAGCATTCGGTCCCTGAAAAAAAAAGAGAGACAAAGAGATTAGAGGCAAGTGGATCTGCTATATATATTTTATTTTAAGGACAATTAGACTCAGATATAAAAAACACACACACAGCTGAATAAAAGTATTATAGCTTACCAGACTGGGGACCAGGAATAAGGAGACGTGTCCTAGACATTTCAATCAATAATTAGACTGTTGCCAGGTGTTCATTCAGTTCTTGCACAGGATCAGCTTTGCCCCACAAACTCCACACACATACTTTTTGAGAGACCTGGAATGGCGATGGTATCTGACGATGGAGGAAAGAACAACATTCAATGGGTTAGTACTCAAGCAAACACTAGAACACGGTTTTGTAGCGTTCTCCATAGAAGTCTATGAGGAGAGGGATTTAGCCTGGCCACGCTGTTAGACTTCCAGATGGTAGTGCACCTGAGAAATTTGCTTGAGAAATAACTTTTTACTTTGAACTTGTAACATGAGCGCAAGGATAATTAACACTATTGATTTAATGGGTTTGCTCTCCACTTGTACTCCAGGCTTTAGTAAGAAAGGTGCATAATAGAAAACTTGTGAATTCATCAAAATGATACTCACTTTTGTGTACAACCGCTGCACTTATAGGTGTATTTATAGAAGATCTCATATTCATGGTAGGTGTTAATAGGGGGCAGCTCTGGATGCGCTGTGGTTGCCTTGGTGGTGTACTTTCTCCAAGGTTGTCCGTTCCCACCTTCAATGCCATCGATAAGCCAGGTGGCGGCATGACACATCTCGTGCACCAGAGCATCACGAAGCCTCTCTAGTAAATAAATGATATATATATATATTAGTTTAAAACATACCCAGAATGTTTAGACTTGGATTTTTTCAGGATATTATAACTGGATAACTTTAAAAAATAAGTAAATTATGTTAGTGGTAGAAAGATGTATTTTTAAATGAATGTAAAGTAAATATATAGGGGTAGTAGATTTAACAACTGTCGGACGGACATGATCCGCTGTAGCGGATCATGTCCGCCCGACAACGCTAAATGCCGACAGCATTTGCTCACGCGGAAACAGCTACATTCGCAGCATTAGAAATATACCCTATAGTGTCTTTTCATGTAATTTTTCATTTAATATAGCAGTATATATGACCCCTGGGTTCTCAAAAGTTCTGCACAGTCCTATGATACTTTATACGATGGTCAGAGCAAAACTGTTAAGCGTGTGTGTGTGTTAATGACAATAAAAATGTGTTTTACTCTGATTCCTAAACCTAAATCAACACTCATAACAGCATACCTGCAGAATCAATAATCTTGTCGGCTAATTCAATACTGGCACATGGTTTGTTGTTGATCTTGTTGTCAACCCATGTGTCGCACTTTCCTGCAGTTTTTCTCAGCCTTTTGTTCCATTTGATATCCATATTTTGGGGAAGCTGAAGGGAATAAAACAATAATACAGTTATTTTCTAATTATGAGAAGATAATAAATATTTTTAAACTTAGGGCCTGAACATCAAAACTCTCCAGTATGGAGAGACATCACACAAAATCTTTGGGAGCTTTTCTTGAGCATTATATTGTAATGTAGGTGTCTCTCCTTCACATCCAGGAGCCAATTTAGGGCAAGATTACAAGCGTAGCATTCGGTACATTAAAGAGACGCTGTACATCATTTGTTTTTAATTGGTGGAAGTAATAGAGCACAAATATTGTCCTTATCCCCTAAATACAAAATACATCACACACTTAACACCCCTCATATGAAAGGAGAGATGAGCCAGTAGGCATTTGTGGTGAGAAAATACTTAAGGGTGTCTGAGTAACTTAAGTCTAGGGAAACAGGAGATTGAAGTGTTGCTCTGACTGCACTTAATTAAAAGCAGTAAATCTTACCCTGCATTTCCTCTGTATTTACCCTCCTTTGTTATTACAATTAGTATGTCATATGGATTATGTACATACCTTCCCCTCAAATATGGTGGAGTTGTAAAAGCTGTAGAGTTTCTCGCAGAGTTCACTTTTAATGTTCTTAAAATGTATCACATAATCTGAACTCGGGTCCGAGAGCTCCTGCAGAAAGCAATGTTTAAAGTTGCAGGTTAAATCACTGTAGAAAATAAATAAAATAAAATAATCAGTGATGTATATATCATCTGAAAGAATACAGATTTAATCTTTGGGGTACTTGAGGTGACTTATTGTATGGCTTCTGCTTCTTACATTGTGGTTCGCAGGTTTGCATGAGTGGTCACTGCTTAGTTACATGTAGGCATAAGAAATAGATTTGTTTGAGATATATGATCAGATTATAACCTTATAATAAAGGATTTCAGCATAAATATTATTTTTACCAATAAAACTTGTGACTGCAGAAGATCTGCTGAAGGTTACATGAATGTTTTGTGTGCCCTGGGTAAACATAGAAACATAGATATTGACGGCAGATAAGAGCCATAGGCCCAGCAAGTCTGCCCGACCTTACCTAACAGTATAAACTTATCTAGTTCGTAGGATAGCCCTATGCTTGTCCCATGCATTTTTAAAGTCCCCCACAGTGTTTGTTGCTACTACCTCTTGAGGAAGTTTATTCCATAAATCAATCACTCTTTCGGTAAAGAAGTGCTTCCTCAAATTACTCCTGAATCTACTACCCTTTAGCTTGAGCTCATGGCCCCTTGTTCTTGAATTTTCCATTTTATGTAAAATACCCACAGCCTCAGTTTTACTAAACCCTTTAATGTACTTGAAAGTTGCTATCATATCACCTCTTTCCCTTCTCTCCTCTAAGCTATACATATTTAGGTCATTGAGCCTATCCTGGTAAGTTTTATTTTTTAGACCATGTACCATTTTGGTAGCCCTCCTTTGCACAGATTCAAGTTTGTTAATATCCTTCTGAAGATATGGTCTCCAGAACTGCACACAATACTCAAGATGAGGCCTAACTAATGATCTATAAAGTGGCATAAGAACCTTACTATTTCTGCTGCAAAAACCTCTACCAATACATCCAAGCATTCTGCTAGCCTTACTCGCTGCATTACTACATTGTTTACTAAGTTTTAAATCATCTGAAATAATAATTCCCAAGTCCTGTTCCTCGTCTGTAACAGTCAGTAAAGTGTCATTGAGTCTGTAATTAACATTTGGATTTTTCTTCCCTAAATGCATTATTTTACACTTTGCTGTGTTAAACTTTAGATCCCAGTCGTTTGTCCAATCCTCCAATTGTTGTATATCACTTCTCATTTTGTCTACCCCCCCTGGAACATCCACTCTGTTGCAAATTTTTGTATCATCTGCAAAGAGACATACTTTCCCCTGTAGCCCTTTGCTGATATCGCAGATAAATATGTTAAACAAAACAGGCCCCAGAACTGACCCCTGAGGAACACCACTAGTAACAGCCCCCTCTGCTGAATGAACTCCATTTACTAAGACACTTTGTTTTCTGTCCTTAAGCCTGCATTCCACCCAGTTCACAATTTTTGAATCTAGACCAAGGAGATATAGTTTGTGAATAAGTTTATTGTGTGGGACGGTGTCAAATGCTTTGCTGAAATCTAGATATGCTACATCAACTGCTCCTCCCTTGTCTAATACTTTTGTTACATAATCAAAGAAGTCAATTAGATTAGTCTGACATGATCTCCCTCAAGTAAAACCATGCTGATTTTGGTCCTCTAAATTGTTTGTCTTTATGTAAGTCATAATTCTTTCTTTTAAGAGGCTTTCCATTAATTTCCCTACTACTGAAGTTAAACTAACTGGCCTGTAGTTGCCAGATTCTTCTCTACTGCCCTTTTTATGAAGGGGTATTACATTTGCTATTCTCCAATCATCTGGGACAGCTCCTGTTAATAGTGACTGATTAAACAGATCAGTTAATGGGACAGTTAGCACTGATCGAAGTTCTTTTAAAACCCTTGGATGAATATTATCAGGACCCACTGCCTTTGTAACATTTATTTTCGATAATGCTAACAAAACCTCATCCTCTGTAAAAAGATTACTGTTAAGCTTGTTTCTATTTTGCGTAGCATCCCTTAATGTAGACATTGTATCTTCACAATCTTTAGTGAAAACAGAACAGAAGTAATCATTGAGACAGTCTGCAATCTGCTTATCTCCTTCTATTATTCTACCATCAACTGATTTCAATTTTACTATTCCTACCTTATTTTTTCTTATTTCACTGATATATCTAAAGAATGTTTTGTCCCCATGTTTTACTGACTGTGCTATCTTCTCTTCTGCATGAGCTTTAACCTTCCTAATTAACTGCTTAGTCTTTTTTTGTTGGAGTCTCCATATTTTCATATCATCATCTGCTTGTGTGTGTCTGTAATTTTTATAAGCTATCTTTTTTGTCTTTACAGCATGTGCTACTTCTTTGGAAAACCAAATTGGTTTCCGCTTTCTTTTACTTTTACAGACATGTCTAATACAGTGTGCGGTTGCATCTAAAATGGCACCTTTCACAAATTCCCACTGTTCTTGAACCCCTGTAATAAGAGTTTTCCCCTTTAAATAGTTTTTTAAGTATTCTCCCATTAATGAAAAATCTGCCGTCCTAAAGTCTAAAACTTTTGTTTTAGTCTGGGTGGACAGTTCCTGAACATGAATACTAAACCAAACAGATTGATGATCACTGGATCCTAAGTTCTCACCTACAGACACATCTGAAACTGTATCACTGTTTGTAAGTATTAGATCTAATATAGCTTCCTTACGAGTTGGTTCCTTGACTAATTGTTCAAGTGATTCCCCTAGCAGAGATTCAAGAATATACCTGCTTCTAGCCGATCTAGCAGAAGGAATCTTCCAGTCTATATCTGGCAAATTAAAGTCCCCCAGTACTATAACCTTACCCTTCATGGTCATTTTGGTTATTTCATCTAATAACAGATTGTCCAGTTTTTCATCCTGCAATGGAGGCCTATATACAACCCCTATTCTAAAAACATTTTTATCTCCAATTTCCAAAGTCACCCAAATACTTTCCACCTCATCATTTGTTCCTACAATTTCAGTAACCTTTATATTTTCATTTACATACAAAGCAACTCCTCCACCTTTCTTTCCTACTCTGTTCTTTTTAAATAACCTGTATCCAGGTATGACTATGTCCCAGTCATGCAAATCATTGTACCATGTTTCTGTTATAGCTACTAAATCCAAGTTGTCCCTAGTCATTATTGAAATGAGTTCAGGTAATTTATTTCCTAAGCTGCGAGCATTTGTGCTCATGGCACGAAGAATTTTTCTACTAGAATTTCTAGAATTGTTACTTGGACTAATAGTTTTGGCATGCTGTGGGGGGCAGGTGGATATATTAATACCCCCCTTTATTAGTTTAAATGATTTCTAATAAAGTATTTGAACTCCTCTCCCAGATACTCTGTTCCTTTAGCATCCAAATGCAAGCCATCTCTCCTAAATAACCTAGTATCTTTCCAAACAGAGCTATAATGGCCAATAAAACCAAATCCTCGTTCCCTGCACCACTTATCTAACCAAGAATTAAATGTTGTTATCCGCTCCATCTTTCCTGCTTCCTGGTCATACACAGGTAAAACAGCAGAAAATGATAGAGTTGATGCCACAGTCTCTAAATGATTACCTAGGTCACAAAACTCTTTCTGAACAGCAGCGACATGATTACTAGCCAGATCATTTGTTCCTAAATGTACAATCACATCTAACTCACTTCCCTTTCCTGCTGCCTTAACAATTCTCAAAATACGATTCTTATCCCTGTGAGCAGTAGCTTCTGGAAGACATCTAACCTCCCTTGTTTCTCCTTTACTTTCACCTAAATACACATTCCTCAAAATAGAGTCACCCACTAACAGTCTTTTTCTCAAAAACACATCTGCAGTTCTTTCCTGTGTTATGTTACCTGGAGAATCAGGTGCCAATAGATTTAAATTACCTGTTACAGCTTCAGAGGGCTCAGAAACAGCAATCTCCTCATCACAAGTGTATTCGGCAAGAGCAGCATAGGAGTTTTGCAATGGCAGAGGTTGTGGGCAATGCTTCTGGTCTACTGTTCTAATTCTTCCAGAGCCTACAGTGATCCATCTGCCTCTCCTTGCTGATCTCTGGGGTAGAGGGGCTTCTTTCTGAGGCAGCTTTGTAGAGGTAACAGGTATGTTACTTACCTTAGCTTGAAGTTTAGCTATTTCCTCCCTTAACAGGGAAAACTGCTTACAAACAGGACAGCCCCTAAATCTCCAAAAAGTAGAACGATTAAAAAGTGCAAAACACCCATTGCACTGTATCTGAAACATTTTAAACTATGCAACACTTTAACAATAAGAAAAATATAAGTATTATTTACTACTGAATAAGCCTGAATAACCCTGAATAACTCCTGAAATAACTCAAATATCCTTATGTATTTGATCCTTTTTTAGTTTGATCCCTTTGCTAAGAAGCAGAGCTATTTAGTGTGTGCTCTTTAGTAATTGTGTTGTGTTATGTCAGGTGTAGAGTATGGTAATGTTTTGTGTAGGTATAGGGAGAAGAGAATAAAGATTTATCAATAATTAGGTTATTAAAAGCTTATTTTGAGAAAATAACCATACAATTAAAGTCAGATAGATAGATAATAGATAGAGAGATAATAGATAGATGATAGATGGATAGCTGTGAGAGAAGCTCAT
Source organism: Bombina bombina (assembly GCF_027579735.1). Lineage (NCBI taxonomy): Eukaryota > Metazoa > Chordata > Amphibia > Anura > Bombinatoridae > Bombina > Bombina bombina. Next base: position 352,106,228 of record NC_069505.1, on the reverse strand, counting down.
GTGAGCGAGTCTGAAGCACTAGTTAAGTAGTAGTGGTCTTAAGATCACCTGTACTTAAACTCTCCACCATCTAAAGTGTGGCAAATCGCAGTCATCCTTTTCAAATTAATTTGAGATAATTGACAGCTCCCTCTTGTGCACAGCGCAAGCAGGGGGCGACATTGCACAAGCATCGGCTTGGGCAATTTTAAATGTGTCCAGCGCATTGCTGCCTGCTTGCCGTGAGGCTGGGCAGACAAGGTTTGCATTCCCCTTAATAAATGGAGCACAAAACAATAAAATATAAAGGGCTAGATTACAAGTGGAGCGCTAACTAGTACTTTCTCTAGAGTGCTAATTGCACTAGTGGTAAACCTTTTGCGCACGTCGGGTTGCGCTGATATTACAAGTTGAAAGTTAAAAATTATTGCTCTAGTGCTAACCCGACTCGAGAAAATGCTTTACCGCTAGCGCGATCACCTACTGCTCCATAGAAGTCAATGGAGCAAAAAAGTAAAAAAAACAAAAAAAAAAACACCCTACTTGCATGCTAACCCGAATCCCCATTTAATCTAATAACCCCTAAACCGCCACACAGCCCACCGTAAAGTCACCACTACACTATTAACCCCTAAACCGTCACACAGCCCACCGTAAAGTCACCACTACACTATTAACCCCTAAACCGCCACACCCTGCATCGCAAAGTACCAAAATAAACTATTAACCCCTAAATAACCACCCCCACATCACCAAGTAATAAACTAACATCTAACCCCCCTAACCTAACACCCCCTAACTTAACCCAAATTAAAATACACCAAGATTTACAAAAACATTCTAACTACATTAAAAAAAAAACTTACCTGTAAATTTAAATAAAAACCTAATCTAACCTTTAAAAAAAACCTAACATTACCAAAAAAAAATAAAAAAAATAATACCTAAACAAAGTTCAACAGATTTGTATAAGAAGTGCTAGGAACAAAACATTAGTTGGCACTAAACCCAAATGTTAAAGTGTAACCTCCAACATTAAGCATTAGTTAACACAGTGTCCATTATTGTGCAGGTTGTTGCCCCGGCCGCAGACAACCACCCCACACCAACCAAGCAAAAAAAAAACCACAGAGCAGTTCCAATAGAAATTTGAGAGTACTGAGATTAAAGCGGTGTACCAAGATGAAAGCTATAGGTTTGGCGCGAGAAGTCTGTTCTGGTGTCATCGTAAATAGCCAACCTAGCCCACTCCCAGCCTCACACTTACAACTGAAAAACCCACCAGCAACCTCCATTCGACATAGGGACCACACAGCAGATCCTCAGTGGGGCAGGTAAGATGAATGAGGCTAGAGTTTCGCAGCGGTAATTCTGTGGGTCTCACCCCATTATAATGTCCCCGCAATAGGATCAGGTCAGAATGCAGGGCAAAGTGAGCCCCAGAATCTACTTTGTGAGTGCACCATGCGGCTTCCTGTACAATAGATGCCAGGCTGTTATGTCCATCAGGGTCTTCCCTACATTGAAAAGTCGCCTCGTGGCCAGTGTTATCCAGCTCACAAGACACCGGTTTATCAGATGTCACAGCTATAGTTGTTTGAGTTATATGTGGATCCTCTACCTTATGAGCATTCCCAAAAGCCTCCAGCATTGAAAGCTCCAGCCTCATGGAATGCACCTGTAACAGCTGCGTGATCTCCTCTGCCAACGTGGTAAGCAGCATGATGGCCAACAGCAAGTGAGGTGTTACCTCTCCAATCTGATAGTAGCGTTATCGGAATATTGTGAGTCGCAGCTCCTCATGGATATCAACGGGGTGAATCCCCAAATGTCGGATACTCAGAAACTCCACTAGTTATGACCGTGCTGTGTGCGTAGGCAGTCAGTAGGCCATGGCGACATCTTGTTGCATATTGCGGTCCCCTCCAACATAGACATCTAATTTACTTTACTTTAGGTCTGCGGATTCAATAGCTATCCCTCAAAGTGTACCAGTCCTCCAGAAGACTATTTCCCCTTCTCAGTATATATTTTATGCGAGTTTTAGGCTTCAGCAAGGCATGTTAAATAACTTGTATCACAGAGCTCCCATGCGATGCAACCATCTTGGTCTCTAGTTGGCTCTGCCCCCCCCATATTTTTTTCTTTAAACGTTCATGAGTGCTACATTTGTACTCTTTCATCAGTTCTTTACTGATTTTTTGTATACCATTCTTAAATATATCAATTATTTTGTCAATCAAACACAAGCAAGATGCAAATACAAAAAACATAACACATTTTTTAAATGAATGATGTAACTTTTATTTATTATTTGATAAATAAATCCTTAAGGGTGTTTTCTTCATAAGGCCATATAGGCTAGAAGCATTCGGTCCCTGAAAAAAAAAGAGAGACAAAGGGATTAGAGGCAAGTGGATCTGCTATATATATTTTATTTTAAGGACAATTAGACTCAGATATAAAAAACACACACACAGCTGAATAAAAGTATTATAGCTTACCAGACTGGGGACCAGGAATAAGGAGACGTGTCCTAGAGATTTCAATCAATAATTAGACTGTTGCCAGGTGTTCATTCAGTTCTTGCGCAGGATCAGCTTTGCCCCACAAACTCCACACACATACTTTTTGAGAGACCTGGAATGGCGATGGTATCTGACGATGGAGGAAAGAACAACATTCAATGGGTTAGTACTCAAGCAAACACTAGAACGCGGTTTTGTAGCGTACTCCATAGAAGTCTATGAGGAGAGGGATTTAGCCTGGCCACGCTGTTAGACTTCCAGATGTTAGTGCACCTGAGAAATTTGCTTGAGAAATAACTTTTTACTTTGAACTTGTAACATGAGCGCAAGGATAATTAACACTATTGATTTAATGGGTTTGCTCTCCACTTGTACTCCAGGCTTTAGTAAGAAAGGTGCATAATAGAAAACTTGTGAATTCATCAAAATGATACTCACTTTTGTGTACAACCGCTGCACTTATAGGTGTATTTATAGAAGATCTCATATTCATGGTAGGTATTAATAGGGGGCAACTCTGGATGCGCTGTGGTTGCCTTGGTGGTGTACTTTCTCCAAGGTTGTCCGTTCCCACCTTCAATGCCATCGATAAGCCAGGTGGCGGCATGACACATCTCGTGCACCAGAGCATCACGAAGCCTCTCTAGTAAATAAATGATATATATATATATATATATATTAGTTTAAAACATACCCAGAATGTTTAGACTTGGATTTTTTCAGGATATTATAACTGGATAACTTTAAAAAATAAGTAAATTATATTAGTGGTAGAAAGATGTATTTTTAAATGAATGTAAAGTAAATATATAGGGGTAGTAGATTTAACAACTGTCGGACGGACATGATCCGCTGTAGCGGATCATGTCCGCCCGACAACGCTAAATGCCGACAGCATTTGCTCACGCGGAAACAGCTACATTCGCAGCATTAGAAATATACCCTATAGTGTCTTTTCATGTAATTTTTCATTTAATATAGCAGCATATATGACCCCTGAGTTCTCAAAAGTTCTGCACAGTCCTATGATACTTTATACGATGGTCAGAGCAAAACTGTTAAGCGTGTGTGTGTGTTAATGACAATAAAAATGTGTTTTACTCTGATTCCTAAACCTAAATCAACACTCATAACAGCATACCTGCAGAATCAATAATCTTGTCGGCTAATTCAATACTGGCACATGGTTTGTTGTTGATCTTGTTGTCAACCCATGTGTCGCACTTTCCTGCAGTTTTTCTCAGCCTTTTGTTCCATTTGATATCCATATTTTGGGGAAGCTGAAGGGAATAAAACAATAATACAGTTATTTTCTAATTATGAGAAGATAATAAATATTTTGAAACTTAGGGCCTGAACATCAAAACTCTCCAGTATGGAGAGACATCACACAAAATCTTTGGGAGCTTTTCTTGAGCATTATATTATAATGTAGGTGTCTCTCCTTCACATCCAGGAGCCAATTTAGGACAAGATTACAAGCGTAGCATTCGGTACATTAAAGAGACGCTGTCCTTATCCCCTAAATACAAAATACATCACACACTTAACACCCCTCATATGAAAGGAGAAATGAGCCAGTAGGCATTTGTGGTGAGAAAATACTTAAGGGTGTCTGAGTAACTTAAGTCTAGGGAAACAGGAGATTGAAGTGTTGCTCTTACTGCACTTAATTAAAAGCAGTAAATCTTACCCTGCATTTCCTCTGTATTTACCCTCCTTTGTTATTACAATTAATATGTAATATGGATTATGTACATACCTTCCCCTCAAATATGGTGGAGTTGTAAAAGCTGTAGAGTTTCTCGCAGAGTTCACTTTTAATGTTCTTAAAATGTATCACATAATCTGAACTCGGGTCCGAGAGCTCCTGCAGAAAGCAATCTTTAAAGTTGCAGGTTAAATCACTGTAGAAAAAAAATAAAATAATCAGTGACGTATATATCATCTGAAAGAATACAGATTTAGGGGGTAGTTATCAAGCCGTCAACCTCAAATACGCTGGAATTCCGCAGCGTATTTGTGGCGAGGCTGATTCGCCTTAGTTATCAAAGGCTAGAGACCGACAAAAGTAGAATTTTGTGACGTAAGCTTCGATCCGCCGGACTCAGTCCGACACAGATCGATTCTTACGTCACTCCAGATGTTCCGCACACAAGTGCAGCACAATCTGACTACTTTTGCTATTTATCAAATGACTAGCAGGTACGCTCGGCACTTTTCCGGCCCAGCGTACCTGGTTTTCAATCCGCCGCCCTGGAGGCGGCGGATCCCATAAGAATCAATGGGAGTCTGACCATAGCGAAAGTACAAGTTCGCTGCTGCCAGATATCCCATTGATTCCTATGGGAGATGTCTACACCTAACACCCTAACATGTACTCCGAGTCTAAAAACCCCTAATCTGCCCCCCCTACACCGCTGCAACTAAATAAATATATTACCCCCTAAACCGCCGCTCCCGGAGCCCACCGCCACTATAATAAACATGTTAACCCCTAAACCGCCGCTCCCGGAGCCCACCGCAAGCTACTCTATACATATTAACCCCTAAACCGCCGCTCCTGGAGCCCACCGCAAGCTACTCTATACATATTAACCCCTAAACCGCCGCCCCCGGACACTGCCGCAACCTACATTATACCTAGTAACCCCTATCCTGCCCCCCCTATACCGCCGCCCTCTATAATAAAGTTATTAACCCCTAATCTGCCCCCCCTACACCGTCGCCACCTATAATACATTTATTAACCCCTATCCTGCCCCCCCCTACACCGCCGCCACTGTAATAAAATTATTAACCCCTAAACCTAAGTCTAACACTAACCCTAACACCCCCCTAACTTAAATATTAATTAAATAAATCTAAATAATATTTCTATTATTAACTAAATTAATCCTATTTAAAACTAAATACTTACCTTTAAAATAAAGCCTAATATAGCTACAATATAAATAATAATTATATTGTAGCTATCTTAGGATTTATTTTTATTTTACAGGCAAATTTCAATTTATTTTAACTAGGTACAATAGCTATTAAATAGTTATTAACTATTTAATAGCTTACCTAGCTAAAATAATGAGAAATTTACCTGTAAAATAAATCCTAACCTAAGTTACAATTACACCTAACACTACACTATACTTTAATAAATTATTCCTATTTAAAACTAAATACTTACCTGTAAAATAAACCCTAAGATAGCTACAATGTAATTAATAATTACATTGTAGCTATTGTAGGATTTATATTTATTTTACAGGTAACTTTGTATTTATTTTAGCTAGTTAGAATAGTTATTAAATAGTTATTAACTATTTAATAACTACCTAGCTAAAAGAAATACAAAATTACCTGTAAAATAAATCCTAACCTAAGTTACAATTAAACCTAACACTACACTATCATTAAATTAATTAAATAAATTAACTACAAATAACTACAATTAAATACAATTACATAAACTAACTAAAGTACAAAAAATAAAAAAAGCTAAGTTACAAAAAATAAAAAACATAAGTTACAAACATTTAAAAAATATTACAACAATTTTAAGCTAATTACACCTAATCTAAGCCCCCTAATAAAATAACAAAGCCCCCCAAAATAAAAAAATTCCCTACCCTATTCTACATTAAAAAAGTTCAAAGCTCTTTTACCTTACCAGCCCTTAAAAGGGCCTTTTTTGGGGCATGCCCCAAAGAAAACTGCTCTTTTGCCTGTAAAAGAAAAATACAACCCCCCCCAACATTAAAACCCACCACCCACATACCCCTAATCTAACCCAACCCCCCCTTAAAATAACCTAACACTAATCCCCTGAAGATCATCTTACCTTGAGTCGTCTTCACTCAGCCGAGCCACCGATGGAACTGAAGAGGAGATCCGGAGCGGCAGAAGTGATCCTACAAGGGGCGCTGAAGAAGTCTTCCATCCGATGAAGTGATCCTCCAAGCGGCGCTGAAGAAGTCTTCCATCCGGGCGATGTCATCTTCCAAGCGGCGCTGAAGATCATCTTCCATCCGGGCGATGTCATCTTCCAAGCGGGGTCTTCAATCTTCTTGCTTCAGGATCCATCTTCATCCCGCCGACACGGAACATCCTTCTTCCCCGACGGACTAACGACGAATGAAGGCTCCTTTAAGGGACGTCATCCAATATGGCGTCCCTTCAATTCCGATTGGCTGATAGGATTCTATAAGCCAATCGGAATTAAGGTAGGAAAAATCTGATTGGCTGATTGAATCAGCCAATCAGATTGAGATCACATTCTATTGGCTGATCGGAACAGCCAATAGAATGCGATCTCAATCTGATTGGCTGATTCAATCAGCCAATCAGATTTTTCCTACCTTAATTCCGATTGGCTGATAGAATCCTATCAGCCAATCGGAATTGAAGGGACCCCATCTTGGATGACGTCCCTTAAAGGAGCCTTCATTCGTCGTTAGTCCGTTGGGGAAGAAGGATGTTCCGCGTTGGCGGGATGAAGATGGATCCTGAAGCAAGAAGATTGAAGACCCCACTTGGAAGATGACATCGCCCGGATGGAAGATGATCTTCAGCGCCGCTTGGAAGATGACATCGCCCGGATGGAAGACTTCTTCAGCGCCGCTTGGAGGATCACTTCATCGGATGGAAGACTTCTTCAGCGCCCCTTGGAGGATCACTTCTGCCGCTCCGGATCTCCTCTTCAGTTCCATCGGTGGCTCGGCTGAGTGAAGACGACTCAAGTTAGGATGATCTTCAGGGGATTAGTGTTAGGTTATTTTAAGGGGGGTTTGGGTTAGATTAGGGGCATGTGGGTGGTGGGTTTTAATGTTGGGGGGGGGGGTTGTATTTTTCTTTTACAGGCTAAAGAGCAGTTTTCTTTGGGGCATGCCCCACAAAAGGCCCTTTTAAGGGCTGGTAAGGTAAAAGAGCTTTGAACTTTTTTAATGTAGAATAGGGTAGGGAATTTTTTTATTTTGGGGGGTTTGTTATTTTATTAGGGGGCTTAGATTAGGTGTAATTAGCTTAAAATTGCTGTAATATTTTTTAAATGTTTGTAACTTATGTTTTTTATTTTTTGTAACTTAGCTTTTTTATTTTTTGTACTTTAGTTAGTTTATGTAATTGTATTTAATTGTAGTTATTTGTAGTTAATTTATTTAATTAATTTAATGATAGTGTAGTGTTAGGTTTAATTGTAATTTAGGTTAGGATTTATTTTACAGGTAATTTTGTATTTCTTTTAGCTAGGTAGTTATTAAATAGTTAATAACTATTTAATAACTATTCTAACTAGCTAAAATAAATACAAAGTTACCTGTAAAATAAATATAAATCCTACAATAGCTACAATGTAATTATTAATTACATTGTAGCTATCTTAGGGTTTATTTTACAGGTAAGTATTTAGTTTTAAATAGGAATAATTTATTAAAGTATAGTGTAGTGTTAGGTGTAATTGTAACTTAGGTTAGGATTTATTTTACAGGTAAATTTCTCATTATTTTAGCTAGATAGCTATTAAATAGTTAATAACTATTTAATAGCTATTGTACCTAGTTAAAATAAATTGAAAGTTACCTATAAAATAAAAATAAATCCTAAAATAGCTATAATATAATTATTATTTATATTGTAGCTATATTAGGGTTTATTTTATAGGTAAGTATTTAGTTTTAAATAGGATTCATTTAGTTAATAATAGAAATATTATTTAGATTTATTTAATTAATATTTAAGTTAGGGGGTGTGTTAGGGTTAGTGTTAGACTTAGGTTTAGGGGTTAATAAATTTATTACAGTGCGGGATCAGCAGGATAGGGGTTAATAACTTTATTATAGAGGGCGGCAGTATAGGAGGGGCAGGATAGGGGTTACTAGGTATAATGTAGGTTGCGGCGGTGTCCGGGAGCAGCGGTTTAGGGGTTAATACATTTATAAGATTTGCAGCGGGGTCTAGGAGCGGCGGTTTAGGGGTTAGTAACTTTATTGAGTTGCGGGGGGCTCCGGGGGCGCCGGTATAGGGGGTAGAACAGTGTAGTTTAGTGTGGGTGCTTAGTGACAGGCTAGCAATAAAGCTGTGAAAAAGCTGAAGAGCAGCGAGATCGGATGAGTGATAACTATCACAGTCCGCTGCTCATCGCCCCGTACTTGGTGCGCGGCTTTTTGACAGATTTATTGATAACTTAGGCGTATTTTTTCAGGTCCGCGGCGGCGAAGGTAGGCGAGCTTAGGCGGGCGTATTGAACCGGCGAAGGCAGGAAAGTTGACACGTTGATAAGTACCCCTCTTAATCTTTGGGGTACTTGAGGTGACTTATTGTATGGCGAAATTCAGATAGAATTGATGGCACCACTCAAAGATTTAACACTGGGTCTTTTACCGTTCTATAATAAGCTCAATGGCCTTTATAATATACAGTTGATGTGGTTAGGTGCTATGTATCAACAAAGTTACATTCCAAATATGTTAGTTAAAGAAACTAACAAAAAAAGATACTATATAAGCACTCACATGACCCCAAATTTTCTGGAGTTGAAAAAAAGATTCACACAAATTAAAACATTAATCTTTATTAGAAATATTAAAATATGGGTTGATTTAAAACTAAAATGCTGGTGTTCCCAGTACAACGACTGAATATATGAGACTAGAACCACTAAATAATGTGATCTGGTGATTACCAACGACAAGGATAATTGGCAGCTACTAGAGAAACTTGGACCAATAGTGGTATGACTAAATATATGATCTCAGCAAATGCTGCACTAATTAATAATGCTGCATATTAGCACAATAATGTTAGAGTAACTGAAAATGCTAGATAGCAGTAATCAGTACTTATAGGTGTACCAGTTGCACTATACCAACTCAGTCTGGCTGATTGAAGACTTAAATCATTAAATTATATAAGTTATTATTGGAAAAGTGATAGTAATGCTGCTGTTATCATATAACTTATATTAAGTCTTGAATAATGGACTGAGGCTATTGTGGTTCATAGATTCAAATAGGAATTATCAACTAAAATAACAGTGGATGGCTGTTAGTAGGATTACTCAGTGTGTATAAATTAGACATGAGGAAATTAATAGTGCTTGGTGTATACTTGTCCGATCATAAGACAGCTGATTCAACCCTGATACACAGTTCAGTTACTTGAAGCACAGCAAATAGAGCTGAATATTGAAATTATACTTGGACAGCTGATACTCAGCCTCAATATAAATGCTGGATCAGGTGTACTTCTATTATAACCCTGAGTTGCGTATAGCATGGGTTCCAGAGTCCATTAATATTAGAGTTGCGTAATATATTTACGTATATACTCTGTCTACATATGTATTTTTGGAACTCTGCCCCATTAACGCTTATCAGTATTTATATTAAGGGTTAAAATGAATCTAGTGCTGTATGCATTGCCATCAGTTTAAAATTACTTAATAATAATACTTAGATGCTTGGAAATCCCATAGTATCAGATACTGTCATGAATTTTATTCAGCATTTAGATGCTTTGCAATGCTATCGGTATACATAGATTCCATTCAGTGTTTAACTGCTGTGTAATGCTGTTAGTATACAGCTTTGTTACTGGTGACACACATGAGTATACTATGTCAGGACGTTTATCTACCCTGCTGCCTACTCGCAGTCTTCTGTTAAATTCCTAAATAGTTAAATAACTATATTTAGCCACAAGCTTAAGATATTGTTTGACAACTAGTGCTTATAATTTTGTAGCATAATTGTTTGCAAATCAATGGTGTGCAATGTTGTTAGTATGCAGCGTTGGTGCTTCTGACATATATAAGTGTACTGTGTCAGCAAGTTTATCTACCTTGCTGCTTAATCACAGTTTTCTGTTTAATTACTAAATAGTTAGATAGCTATATTCAGTCACACGCTTAAAGTAATATTAAACAAATGCTGCTTGTAACTATACCGCGTAATTATTTGCAAATCACTGTCATTAGTATCTGTAGTTTAGTTCACTCGAGTATCGCAAGTGCTGTATTGTTCACTCAGTTAAATCTATTCACGGGTTAGCTATCATTGTCGAAGTGATCAATGCGCTAAATAAGTTTGCCAGGTTCTAGTCTGCAGAAATTATTTTGCCAGCAAGTATTTTTTTAAAAAAACAACTACACTGAGCTCCCATGAGCTCCCCCCTCCTCCCTTGACATGTTTCGCCGGGTTTCCGGCTTTATCAAAAGGCAGGGCGCCGCGGCTGACGCGGCTATTTATGAATCCTATATTCTGACCAATCGGAGACCTCCAATTTCGTGTCTGTGTGACGGAGGAATCCCTGATTGGCAAAACTTATCACTCATGTTATTCTATGCTGGAGTTCTGTTCATCACATCTTATGAATTAAATGTATTTTCCAGTACCATTGATTCCTAATACTTATTGAATGCAGATAGTTATTCTATCATTCCTGAAGTAATGACTGTATTAATGGGCTCATCATACATACGTTCGTAAATATATTTATATTTATCTATTAATTTATGGAGTGCTTGAAGGGCATTATTTGCTTAAAGAGTAAATTTTCAATGTTAGTCTCTCTCCTATAGTTATTAACTTTTTAACAAAATGATTCTGTGACAAAGTGCATTAATAATTATTGTTTACATTATTCTGACAGTTAATATGTCAGACTCTAGTTAGGACATGTAATCCATATAAGGTGCCAAGTATTAGTGTGTGAACTTTTTATATACTCGATGGCTCATACTATAGTGTTGTGAAAATATGGTAAGACTTTCTTAGTGTAAATTTCACTTATTAGTGATATGATGCCTATATACAATGTTGATAGTGCTCTAAGGTGTTGTACTATCCTTGGTTCAAAATTGGACCAAATTTATTATGTGTGGTATAAAAGTGAAGTTAGTGCTAATAGTGAACATTAAAAATCAAAAAGTGGAAAAACAAAAAGTGGAGAACTAAAAGTGATCGAAGTTAATAATATTGAAGTTATTATTCATGTTCATATTAAAATAAAATAAACATGATTATACTGAGACATGATTTTATAAATAATTCTGAATTAAATATAGGATTCTCTTTATTGTAGATTAATGTAAAACTAAGCCTCCTCAAATATATGAGCGCTACCTTATATCTGAAAGGTAAGGATTTTTTAATTTTTCTCCTTATAAATAGGTAAAAAAATTATTATTTTCATTTAATCCATAAGGATGTAACGAATTGAGAAGATAAATCCAGCGGCTCTCGGCTCGCAGGAGTTGTTGTTCCATATCGCCCCCTCTGATTCCAAGTTTAACTGTTTGTATTCCAAAACAGTTGAAATCAGAGATTTTGGATCTATGTTTCTTGTGGAAATGGGATGCAACTGATGTAATGACTTTCTTGTCTTTTAGGTCTTTGTCGGCATTTCTAATGTTGCTTAAATGTTCCAACATTCGAGTTCTGAATTTTCGTGTCGTCATACCGACATAGACTTTCTTGCAATTACAGGTTATCCCATAAATTATGGATTCTGTATTGCAATTAATGTGAGAATTGATGGTATGAGTTTGATTAAATCTATCTTTGATAGATTTTAATGGTAAAAGATATTGACATATTGAGCAGTTTCTACATTTGAAATTTCCCAAAGCAATTGGATTTGTTTTACGTTTCTTCTTTTCAAAATGACTGGGGCTAAGGAGATCTTTAAGATTATTTGACCTCCTATACCCCACTTGAATCCTGTCCCCTATAATATCCTTCAAACTTGGATCTGCTCGCAGTATTCCTAGATGCTTGTTGAGAATATTGATTACCTCTTTTACTTGAGGTGAATAGGTTACAATGATTCTGGTGGCATCATCTTTAGCCCTTTTATTTTTATACAGAAGATGTTTTCTGTCAGTGCTTTCAGCTCTTCTTCTAGCCTTTTTTATTAATCGGTTGGTGTATCCTCTTGCTCTTAATCGAATTTCTAGTTCCTTTGCTCTTTTTTGATATAGTATTGGATCTGAGCAATTTCTTTTCATTCGTAGGAATTCTCCTATTGGAAGAGATCTTACCGTATGAGGGCAGTGTGCGCTGTCATAATGTAAAAGGCTATTGGTCGCTGTTTCTTTTCGGTACACATCTGTATGCTATGTATACCGATAGCATTGCACAGCATCTAAATGCTGAATAAAATTCATGACAGTATCTGATACTATGGGATTTCCAAGCATCTAAGTATTATTATTAAGTAATTTTAAACTGATGGCAATGCATACAGCACTAGATTCATTTTAACCCTTAATATAAATACTGATAAGCGTTAATGGGGCAGAGTTCCAAAAATACATATGTAGACAGAGTATATACGTAAATATATTACGCAACTCTAATATTAATGGACTCTGGAACCCATGCTATACGCAACTCAGGGTTATAATAGAAGTACACCTGATCCAGCATTTATATTGAGGCTGAGTATCAGCTGTCCAAGTATAATTTCAATATTCAGCTCTATTTGCTGTGCTTCAAGTAACTGAACTGTGTATCAGGGTTGAATCAGCTGTCTTATGATCGGACAAGTATACACCAAGCACTATTAATTTCCTCATGTCTAATTTATACACACTGAGTAATCCTACTAACAGCCATCCACTGTTATTTTAGTTGATAATTCCTATTTGAATCTATGAACCACAATAGCCTCAGTCCATTATTCAAGACTTAATATAAGTTATATGATAACAGCAGCATTACTATCACTTTTCCAATAATAACTTATATAATTTAATGATTTAAGTCTTCAATCAGCCAGACTGAGTTGGTATAGTGCAACTGGTACACCTATAAGTACTGATTACTGCTATCTAGCATTTTCAGTTACTCTAACATTATTGTGCTAATATGCAGCATTAGGAATTAGTGCAGCATTTGCTGAGATCATATATTTAGTCATACCACTATTGGTCCAAGTTTCTCTAGTAGCTGCCAATTATCCTTGTCGTTGGTAATCACCAGATCACATTATTTAGTGGTTCTAGTCTCATATATTCAGTCGTTGTACTGGGAACACCAGCATTTTAGTTTTAAATCAACCCATATTTTAATATTTCTAATAAAGATTAATGTTTTAATTTGTGTGAATCTTTTTTTCAACTCCAGAAAATTTGGGGTCATGTGAGTGCTTATATAGTATCTTTTTTTGTTAGTTTCTTTAACTAACATATTTGGAATGTGACTTATTGTATGGCTTCTGCTTCTTACATTGTGGTTCGCAGGTTTGCATGAGCGGTCACTGCTTAGTTACATGTAGGAATAAGAAATAGATTTGTTTGAGATATATAATCAGATTATAACCTTATAATAAAGGATTTCAGCATAAATAGTATTTTTACCAATAAAACTTGTGACTGCAGAAGATCTGCTGAAGGTTACATGAATGTTTTGTGTGCCCTGGGTATTATTTAGTGTGTGCTCTTTAGTAATTGTGTTGTGTTATGTCAGGTATAGAGTATGGTAATGTTTTGTGTAGGTATAGGGAGAAGAGAATAAAGATTTATCAATAATTAGGTTATTAAAAGCTTATTTTGAGAAAATAACCATACAATTAAAGTAAGATAGATAGATAATAGATAGAGAGATAATAGATAGATGATAGATGGATAGCTGTGAGAGAAGCTCATGTGAGCGAGTCTGAAGCACTAGTTAAGTAGTAGTGGTCTTAAGATCACCTGTACTTAAACTCTCCACCATCTAAAGTGTGGCAAATCGCAGTCATCCTTTTCAAATTAATTTGAGATAATTGACAGCTCCCTCTTGTGCACTATTAGCAGAGTGCAAGCAGGGGGCTGCATTGCACAAGCAGTGGCTCCCTCTTGTGCACAGCGCAAGCAGGGGGCGACATTGCACAAGCATCGGCTTGGGCAATTTTAAATGTGTCCAGCGCATTGCTGCCTGCTTGCCGTGAGGCTGGGCAGACAAGGTTTGCATTCCCCTTAATAAATGGAGCACAAAACAATAAAATATAAAGGGCTAGATTACAAGTGGAGCGCTAACTAGTGCTTTCTCTAGAGTGCTAATTGCACTAGTGGTAAACCTTTTGCGCACGTCGGGTTGCGCTGATATTACAAGTTGAAAGTTAAAAATTATTGCTCTAGTGCTAACCCGACTCGAGAAAATGCTTTACCGCTAGCGTGATCACCTACTGCTCCATAGAAGTCAATGGAGCAAAAAAGTAAAAAAAAAAACAAAAAACACCCTACTCGCATGCTAACCCGAATCCCTATTTAATCTAATAACCCCTAAACCGCCACACAGCCCACCGTAAAGTCACCACTACACTATTAACCCCTAAACCGTCACACAGCCCACCGTAAAGTCACCACTACACTATTAACCCCTAAACCGCCACACCCTGCATCGCAAAGTACCAAAATAAACTATTAACCCCTAAATAACCACCCCCACATCACCAAGTAATAAACTAACATCTAACCCCCCTAACCTAACACCCCCTAACTTAACCCAAATTAAAATACACCAAGATTTACAAAAACATTCTAACTACATTAAGAAAAAACTTACCTGTAAAATTAAATAAAAACCTAATCTAACCTTTAAAAAAAAAACTAACATTACCAAAAAAAAAAAAAAAAAATAATACCTAAACAAAGTTCAACAGATTTGTATAAGAAGTGCTAGGAACAAAACATTAGTTGGCACTAAACCCAAATGTTTTCTTTCATGATTTAGATAGAGCATGCAATTTTAAGCAAATTTATCATTTACTCCTATTATCAATTTTTCTTAGTTCTCTTGCCATCCTTAATTAAAAAGCAGGAATGTAAAGCTTAGAAACTGGCCCATTTTAGGTTCAGCCCCCTGGATAGGGCTTGCTTATTGATGACTACATTCAGTCAATCAATAAGCAAGTGTAACCCAGGCTCTGAACCAAAAATGGGCCGGCTCCTAAGCTTTTCATTCCTGCTTTTTAAATAAAGATAGCAAGAGAACGAAGAAAAATTGATAATAGGAGTAAATTATAAAGTTGCTTAAAATCGCATACGCTCTATCTGAATCATTAAAGAAATTTTTTTGGATTTAGTATCCCTGTCACAGATACCAGGCTGCCAAAGCTACCCCCACCCTCCTACTACCTGGCTCACTGTTTATTACCTCGTATTCTGGCCCCTTATGGCTTACGTGATGTCCCAAACTCTCTCCCTTTTGTGTTTTCCCTGTTAATACGTCCACTCTCCTCATGGAACTACTAGCCAGCCGGACTGCCCAGGAACCCGCTGCCATTTACCCTAAGTCGCTCCAGCGGCCCTTTGCTCCGCTCTTTTGGGGATTGATGCCTCCTATAGAGAGCAAGACATGGGGTGATTGAAGGGAGCTCCCTTGGAAACTTGGGGTTTCGGGCCCCACCTACAACCGCTACTCCCCCTGGCTTACCCGGTGTACATTTCATCCGCTGCCGCTCTGGCCCCCAGAGATGGATCAGGTCGCTTTTTGAATTGGGACACCTTGAGGCTCGGAGCTCTCCACTGTTACCCGAGAATAGCCGATGCTCCCTCGGGATCACCACAAAACCACAACCTAGGTATTTTGGGGACTCTATGGACCTATGTCTTCTATGGGGCAGTGTGTATATAAACAGTGTGTGTTTAACAATAAAGTCTGTTCGTGTTTCCCCTGAATACTGGTCTTGTCTGGTTATTTGGGTGGGCTCTTGCTATAATCACTTCTGTCTGCTCTATAGCTACAAGTTCCAGGTACAGGAAGGACCCTCTTGGCATAGCTACCCAGTCGGGGTAGCCAGTGTCCGTCACAATCCCTTTAAGCACTGTATATAGAACTAAACTTCAAAAATAACGTTGAAACAAATGTATTTATAAAGTAAACCATAAAATAAACCAGTTTTCTAGTCTATACCATATGTATATAATGGCAAGGAGTAGTCTTTTAGCTTAAAGGGACATGAAACCCAATGTTTTTGTTTCATGATTAAGAAAGAGCATGCCATTTTAAACAACTTTCTAATTTACTTCTATTATCTAATTTGCTTTATTCTCTTGATATTCTTTTGATGAAAAGCATCTCTAGATAGGCTCAGTAGCTGCTGATTGGTGGCTGCACATAGATGCCTTGTGTGATTGGCTCACCCATGTGCATTGCTATTTCTTCAACAAAGGATATCTAAAGAATGAAGCAAATTAGATAATAGAAGTAAATTGGAATGCAGTTTAAATTTGTATTCTCTATCTGAATCATGAAAGAAAAAAATTGGGTTTATTGTCCCTTTAAGCGAAGAAGAGGGAGAGGGAAAAGGGAGGGAAAAAGGGGGGGTCCTGGTGGTAAAAAGTAATTGGGGTAGAGGACTTTATGTGGCTTGAATTTCTTTGGTAACGTTCCATCTCATGTTCATGTATTCGTGGGTGTCAACTTTACCTATTCTAAGAAAATGATATCCAGTGAGAGTAAGGAATCAACCTGTTGTTTACATAGTGTCTTGGCAGGCACCTCTGGGGACTTCCACCTCTGTGGTATCAGAATTTTTGCACTATTGAACATGATATATAGTAACTAGTGAAGTTTTTACCTCATCTTTGAGGTTCGGTAGGTTGTGAAAGAATATTATACCTGGGTTTATTGGAATTTGGGCGGAAAGTGTTTTATTCATGTGTGCTATTATGTCTCTCCCGAATGACCCTAGCTTCTCACAGCTCCACCAGATGTGTAGTCTTGCCACATCCCTTCCAGCAGTCCCCGTTAGTGTGTTTGTAAATGTATTGTAGTCTTAGGGACTTCAGGTACCAACGAGACAAGAACTTATAATTCATCTCCTGGATTCTGGCAGATATTGAGGCTTTTTTATGATGGTTGAATATTTTTATCTAGTCTTTCTGGGTTAGATCTAACCTTAGGTCTATGGGCCTTATATTGTTCATATATGAAATTACAAATTGAGGCACAGGATCCCGATCCAGTAACCTGTAAGAGTATATTGACAAACATTTACAAAAATATGTAAGACAACTACCCTCTTATTTGAGGGACTCCATAGAAGTTCTAAATACTCTGAAAGATATTGTTTGTGATAACAGCTATCTATGGGTGACCTGTGACGTAACGTCACTTTATACATGCATTCCCCATAAAGAGGGTATTGATTTTGTGAAATTCTTTCTAGAAAAAGATGATGAAATGCCACAGGAACAGAAAACCTTTACCCTTAACCACAATTACTTCAGCCTGGGGGCAAATTCTATAACCAGATATGCGGAACCGCAATGGGGGACCAGGTTTGCGCCTAGCTACGCTAACTTATACATGGGCAAATGGGAGTCCATATTCTGGGACTCATGTCCTGCTAGTGCTTACCTGGTCCTCTACCGCAGGTATATAGATGATATTCTAATGATTTGGAAGGGAAACACAGAGGATCTAATAATACCTTGAATGTCATGGCAAATAATTTGGCAAACCTAAAGTTCACCTACGAATATAATCAACAACACATTCATTTCTTAGATCTTGACATTCAGTGGCGACTCTAGGAACAAGATATAGGGGGGCACATAAGATACCACAGTCAAAACTGGGGGGGCACTAATAATTTTCACCACTTAATCTCATATATATATATATATATATATATATATATATATATATATATATATATATATATATATATGGATAGAGTAGGAGTTGAGAAGAGCGCCTTTACAGGAATCTAATCCCACATTACCTATATACTGTATAGTTTGTGTTCAGTATATATATATATATATATATATATATATATCAAAGAAAATCAAATGTGATCGTTTGTTAAAGGTCACGATACAAAAACAGTTATTTTGTTTAAGTGATAGTTATTGGTGGAATGTGTTCAGAACTATATTAATTGTCATAGATAATCACAAAAATTATATTATTGTATCCCATACATAAATAAAATATAAGACAATGTTTAGGAAGTCCAACCACAGAATGTGTGGGTATAAAAATTCTAAAAATAAGGAAACGCTTATCACACTTTAAATCCAGTAGGTATTGCACTTACTAGAACAAACCTCAATCATATGAGGTAAGTTGCTGCCTCTGTAAGTGAGAAACTTCCGGAGCTCTATAGTGTTGATAGTCGCTTTGCCATCTGTGTCCTGCCTTCTCCTCTCAGAGTATGGGTTCAGCGTTCAGGTGTGTACTGGTAACAGGTGTTCTCCAGGTTCCACGCAGAATTATGCAAAATGAGAGGCAGAAGGAAAATACATAGTGTAAAACCGTTTATTAAATTTAAAAACTGTAATTAAAATAGACAAATGGCCACTCACAATAAAAGTCCTTAAACATATGAGGCATGTAAAAAACACTTAGTGAAAACCTGTGGTTCACAAATTTTGTAGATGAGAACTGTTGGTGCTGTGTCTTTAATCACGACAGAATAATTTCTGCCATGCACAGTTCAAAAATCCGTTTTTTTAAAACACAAGTCAATCAATGTTGTAATATATAAAAAATGATGAATGATCAAAGTGCACGTAGCACTTTAAGTAGTATAAAAGATTCTCCAAATGGAGTAGTGGAAAGGTTCCTTACGCGTTTCAAAGGTTATTTTCTTCCTTCTTCCTCAGAGGGTGTTCGATCTAAATATGTCTCCTGTCTGTGTCTATAAAAGCCGGGCGGCGGCACGCCCCTCAGAACATAGTGTAGGACTTGATTGGCTAGAGTATCTGTCCATCAACATGCATTCCCTCTATGGGTCACGCCCGGTACTTGACGTGCTCAGCGATTGGTTCTTAAGCGAGCATGCGTTATGGGTATTAGCGTGTATTACGCAGCGTGGTTTGCAGGCGTATAAGCCTATGTTTATATGGTTGCTATAGTAACGGACATGAAAGTTCCAATCCGTAATTGCGTGCTATAGTGTATGTAACGATTCCATGGTAGCGCCCCCGTACATATCTATATTACGATCATATCGTAGGCACACCAATGGGAAAAGTTACATTTTGTTAGGTGGATCATATATGTATACATACAATTTTATGAATGACCCTTTTTTCCTTAAAAAAATTCTGAATAAAACCAAAAAGATTCATATTGATGGCATTGTCTACAATCGGAATGCATGCTGTGGCAACAAGTAGGTCACAAATAAGCTGGATCATATATTTAAACCATATCACATTCTTTTTTCTAAGTTGTGTTCATATATCTATCTGGATTACAATATATAGATGGATGTTTCTTGAGTGTTTTTATAACAAAGATTTCATATTCTGCTGATATCTAAATGTAGAGTCACATTTTTAAAAACCAAACTCAATATTTTACTGTTGTATATTGCTTTTTCATGTATCAGAAAGAAAAAGTTCCCAATATTGTATTATGTAGATAAAAATATCAGTTGTATAATTATTTCTAGGTGTTCAATAGGTGTATATACTTTTGTTTGATTAAAAGTTTTCTTAATATAATTTTGTCACTGGGGGTATATAAAGTGATTACTCTATTCAAGGAATGCTGCAAGGTCAATATCCTTATTCAGACCTCTTGGACTCATAGTTCCAAACTGATGGATCCAAAAGGTCTCCCTTTTCTCAGAAAGAGTTCTCTATTCGTTCCTTCTGGTGCATTTTTGATATGTTCTAAAATTGTTCCTTTTAGGATCATAGGATCCTTGTTATGGACATTTCTGAAATGAAGTGGTACACTGTGGTTCTTCTCTCCCCCTTCAATATTCCTAATGTGCTCCAATAATCTTTTTTTATAGGGTCGTGTAGTTCGTCCCATGTATTGTAAATTACAACTACATTCCAACAGGTATACCACATACTCAGTCCTACAATTAGTCAATGTAGTAAGGTTGTGTGTTTTTTTGGTCGAAGTTGATACTATTTGTTTGGTTGGTTTGTTACCATTATAGTGGTGTAAACATGCTGCGCAGTTCAATCTATTACATTTGAAAAAGCCAATGCTTTTTACTCCAAGCCAATTGTTAGTTTTTTCTTTCTCTTTTGTTTTTAGCTTACTTGGGGCTATAATGGATTTTAGATTCTTATTCTTTCTGTATATGATTTGTGTTTTTTTTTGTCTCCAATTTCTTTTAATAATGGATCTTTTGTTAATACATGCCATTGCTTTTTAAGAATTTGTTCTATTTCATTAGCACCAGTATTAAATGTAGTTATAAAAGTAACTCCTGTTTTTGACTTCTTATTTTTATTTCTGTTATTACACAACAGTTTATTTCTGTCCATCCTTTCTACCTTTCTGTAAGCTGTCATCAAATCTTTTTCCTTATAACCCTTGTGTAATAGTTTTGCTGTCAATGTATTTGATTCTTCTTTAAAGTCACTTGTCTTTGAGCAATTTTTCTTTAGTCTCTGATATTGCCCAAATGGTATATTGTTTATCCATTTGGGGGTGATGCCCGCTCTTGGCATTAAGATAACCATTGCTGTCAGTTGGTTTCTTATATAGTCTAGTTAGAATTTTATTATTTTCTGAGAATAAAACTAAGTCAAGGAATTCAATTTCTTCTTTACTACTTTTGTCTGTAAATGTAAGATTAAAGTCATTTTGATTAATATATGTGACAAATTCTTTCAATTCTGTGTCGTCCCCATTCCATATGACAATAATGTCATCTATGAAGCGGGCCCATGTCACTATTTTCGATATAAAAGGATTGTTGTTCCAGATATATGTGTCCTCCCAAAGGCCCATGTACAGATTGGCGTAGCTTGGGGCAAATTTCGTCCCTATGGCCGTGCTGCCAATCTGTACATAGAAATCATCATTGAATTTGAAATCATTTTTCTCCAGAATGAATTTAATCGATTCTGTTATGAATTCTTTCTTATTCCCCTGTAGGTTAGTTGTTTTGTTTAGCCAATATTTAATTGCCTCAATCCCTTTATGGTGAGGTATGTTGGTATATAATGCGCTTACATCCAGTGTAAGCCATTTGTAATTGTTCTTCCATTCTACTTTGTTTAATTGTTCTATAACATGTGGTGTGTCTCTAATGTATGCCTTTAAGGTTGGTACTACTGGTTGTAAATAGGAGTCTACAAATTCCGATAATTTAGTTGTCAAAGACCCTATGCCCGAGATTAACGGTCTGCCTGGTGGATTTTGCTGGTTTTTATGGATTTTTGGCAGGTTTTAAAAAAACTGATTTTTGAACTGTGCATGGGAGAAATTATTTTGTCGTGATTAAAGACACAGCACCAACAGTTCTCATCTACAAAATTTGTGAACCACAGGTTTTCACTAAGTGTTTTTTACATGCCTCATATGTTTGAGGACTTTTAATGTGAGTGGCCATTTGTCTATTTTAATTACAGTTTTTAAATTTAATAACCGGTTTTACACTATGTATTTTCCTTCTGCCTCACATTTTGCATAATTCTGCGTGGAACCTGGAGAACACCTGTTACCAGTACACTCCTCTGAGAGGAGAAGGCAGGACACAGATGGCAAAGTGACTATCAACACTATAGAGCTCCGGAAGTTTCTCACTTACAGAGGCGGCAACTTACCTCATATGATTGAGGTTTGTTCTAGTACGTGCAATACCTACTGGATTTAAAGTGTGATAAGCGTTTCCTTATTTTTAGAATTTTTATACCCACACATTCTGTGGTTGGACTTCCTAAACATTGTCTTATATTTTATTTATGTATGGGATACAATAATATAATTTTTGTGATTATCTATGACAATTAATATAGTTCTGAACACATTCCACCAATAACTATCACTTAAACAAAATAACTGTTTTTGTATTGTGACCTTTAACAAACGATCACATTTGATTTTCTTTGATATATATATATATATATACAGTTTTTAAATTTAATAAACGGTTTTACACTATGTATTTTCCTTCTGCCTCACATTTTGCATAATTCTGTGTGGTACCTGGAGAACACCTGTTACCAGTACACACCTGAACGCTGAACCCATACTCTGAGAGGAGAAGGCAGGACACAGATGGCAACGCGACTATCAACACTATAGAGCTCCGGAGGTTTCTCACTTACAGAGGCGGCAACTTACCTCATATGATTGAGGTTTGCTCTAGTAAGTGCAATACCTACTGGATTTAAAGTGTGATAAGCGTTTCCTTATTTTTAGAATTTTTATACCCACACATTCTGTGGTTGGACTTACTAAACATTGTCTTATATTTTAATTATGTATAGGATACAATAATATAATTTTTGTGATTATCTATGACAATTAATATAGTTCTGAACACATTCCACCAATAACTATCACTTAAACAAAAACATAATTTATGCTTACCTGATAAATTTATTTCTCTTGTAGTGTATCCAGTCCACGGATCATCCATTACTTATGGGATATTAACTCCTCCCCAACAGGAAGTGCAAGAGGATTCACCCAGCAGAGCTGCTATATAGCTCCTCCCCTAACTGCCATTACCAGTCATTCGACCGAAAACATGCAGAGAAAGGAAAACCATAGGGTGCAGTGGTGACTGTAGTTTAATGGAAAAATTACCTGCCTTAAAGTGACAGGGCGGGCCGTGGACTGGATACACTACAAGAGAAATAAATTTATCAGGTAAGCATAAATTATGTTTTCTCTTGTTAAGTGTATCCAGTCCACGGATCATCCATTACTTATGGGATACCAATACCAAAGCTAAAGTACACGGATGACGGGAGGGACAGGCAGGCTCTTTATACGGAAGGAACCACTGCCTGAAGAACCTTTCTCCCTAAAACAGCCTCCGAAGAAGCAAAAGTGTCAAATTTGTAAAATTTGGAAAAAGTATGAAGAGAAGACCAAGTTGCAGCCTTGCAAATCTGTTCAACAGAAGCCTCATTCTTAAAGGCCCAAGTGGAAGCCACAGCTCTAGTAGAATGTGCTGTAATTCTTTCAGGAGGCTGCTGTCCAGCAGTCTCATAGGCTAACCGTATTATGCTACGAAGCCAAAAGGAGAGAGAGGTAGCCGAAGCTTTTTGACCTCTCCTCTGACCAGAATAAACGACAAACAGGGAAGACGTTTGTCGAAAATCCTTAGTTGCCTGTAGATAAAATTTCAGGGCACGGACTACATCTAGATTGTGTAGCAGACGTTCCTTTTTCGAAGAAGGATTAGGACACAAAGATGGAACCACAATCTCTTGATTGATATTCCTGTTAGTGACCACCTTAGGTAGGAACCCAGGTTTAGTACGCAGAACTACCTTGTCTGAATGAAAAATCAGATAAGGAGAATCACAATGTAAGGCAGATAACTCAGAGACTCTTCGAGCCGAGGAAATCGCCATTAAAAACAGAACTTTCCAAGATAACAACTTGATATCAATGGAATGAAGGGGTTCAAACTGAACCCCCTGTAAAACATTAAGAACTAAGTTCAAACTCCATGGTGGAGCAACAGTTTTAAACACAGGCTTGATCCTAGCTAAAGCCTGACAAAAAGCTTGAACGTCCGGAACTTCTGACAGACGTTTGTGTAAAAGAATGGACAGAGCTGAAATCTGTCCCTTTAAGGAACTAGCGGATAAACCCTATTCTAAACCTTCTTGTAGAAAAGACAATATCCTCGGAATCCTAACCTTACTCCATGAGTAACTCTTGGATTCGCACCAATATAAGTATTTGCGCCATATCTTATGGTAAATCTTTCTGGTAACAGGCTTACTAGCCTGTATTAAGGTATCAATAACTGACTCAGAAAAACCACGTTTTGATAAAATCAAGCGTTCAATTTCCAAGCAGTCAGCTTCAGAGAAATTAGATTTTGATGTTTGAAGGGACCCTGGATCAGAAGGTCCTGTTTCAGAGGTAGCGCAGGATGACATGTCCACTAGATCTGCATACCAAGTCCTGCGTGGCCATGCAGGCGCTATTAGAATCACTGATGCTCTCTCCTGTTTGATTCTGGCAATCAATCGAGGAAGCATCGGGAAGGGTGGAAACACATAAGCCATCCCGAAGGTCCAAGGTGCTGTCAAAGCATCTATCAGAACCGCTCCCGGATCCCTGGATCTGGACCCATAACGAGGAAGCTTGGCGTTCTGTCGAGACGCCATGAGATCTATCTCTAGTTTGCCCCAACGTCAAAGTATTTGGGCAAAGACCTCCGGATGAAGTTCCCACTCCCCCGGATGAAAAGTCTGACGACTTAAGAAATCCGCCTCCCAGTTCTCCACTCCCGGGATGTGGATTGCTGACAGGTGGCAAGAGTGAGACTCTGCCCAGCGAATTATCTTTGATACTTCCATCATTGCTAGGGAGCTTCTTGTCCCTCCCTGATGGTTGATGTAAGCTGCAGTCGTGATGTTGTCCGACTGAAACCTGATGAACCCCCGAGTTGTTAACTGGGGCCAAGCCAGAAGGGCATTGAGAACTGCTCTCAATTCCAGAATGTTTATTGGTAGGAGACTCTCCTCCTGATTCCATTGTCCCTGAGCCTTCAGAGAATTCCAGACAGCGCCCCAACCTAGTAGGCTGGCGTCTGTTGTTACAATTGTCCAGTCCGGCCTGCTGAATGGCATCCCCCTGGACAGATGTGGCCGAGAAAGCCACCATAGAAGAGAATTTCTGGTCTCTTGATCCAGATTCAGAGTAGGGGACAAGTCTGAGTAATCCCCATTCCACTGACTTAGCATACACAATTGCAGCGGTCTGAGATGTAGGCGTGCAAAGGGTACTATGTCCATTGCTGCTACCATTAAGCCGATCACCTCCATGCATTGAGCTACTGACGGGTGTTGAATGGAATGAAGGACACGGCATGCATTTTGAAGCTTTGTTAACCTGTCTTCTGTCAGGTAAATCTTCATTTCTACAGAATCTATAAGAGTCCCCAAGAAGGGAACTCTTGTGAGTGGAAAGAGAGAACTCTTCTTTTCGTTCACCTTCCATCCATGCGACCTTAGAAATGCCAGTACTAACTCTGTATGAGACTTGGCAGTTTGAAAGCTTGAAGCTTGTATCAGAATGTCGTCTAGGTACGGAGCTACCGCAATTCCTCGCGGTCTTAGTACCGCCAGAAGAGCACCCAGAACCTTTGTGAAGATTCTCGGAGCCGTAGCCAATCCGAATGGAAGAGCTACAAACTGGTAATACCTGTCTAGAAAGGCAAACCTTAGATACCGGTAATGATCTTTGTGAATCGGTATGTGAAGGTAAGCATCCTTTAAATCCACTGTGGTCATGTACTGACCCTTTTGGATCATGGGTAAAATTGTCCGAATAGTTTCCATTTTGAACGATGGAACTCTTAGGAATTTGTTTAGGATCTTTAAATCCAAGATTGGCCTGAAAGTTCCCTCTTTTTTGGGAACCACAAATAGATTTGAGTAAAACCCTTGTCCTTGTTCCGACCGTGGAATCGGATGGATCACTCCCATTAATAAAAGATCTTGTACGCAGCGTAGAAACGCCTCTTTCTTTATTTGGTTTGTTGACAACCTTGACAGATGAAATCTCCCTCTTGGGGGAGAGAATTTGAAGTCTAGAAGGTATCCCTGAGATATGATCTCTAACGCCCAGGGATCCTGGACATCTCTTGCCCAAGCCTGGGCGAAGAGAGAAAGTCTGCCCCCCACTAGATCCGTTCCCGAATCGGGGGCCCTCGATTCATGCTGTCTTAGGGGCAGCAGCAGGTTTCCTGGCCTGCTTGCCCTTGTTCCAGGACTGGTTAGGTCTCCAGCCTTGTCTGTAGCGAGCAACAGCTCCTTCCTGTTTTGGTGCAGAGGAAGTTGATGCTGCTCCTGCTTTGAAATTACGAAATGAACGAAAATTAGACTGTCTAGCCTTAGGTTTGGCTCTGTCTTGAGGCAGGGCATGGCCTTTACCTCCTGTAATGTCAGCGATAATTTCTTTCAACCCGGGCCCGAATAAGGTCTGCCCTTTGAAAGGTATATTAAGCAATTTAGATTTAGAAGTAACGTCAGCTGACCAGGATTTTAGCCACAGTGCTCTGCGTGCCTGAATGGCGAATCCGGAATTCTTAGCCGTAAGTTTAGTTAAATGTACTACGGCATCTGAAATAAATGAGTTAGCTAACTTAAGGGCTTTAAGCTTGTGTGTAATCTCATCTAATGGAGCTGATTCAAGTGTCTCTTCCAGAGACTCAAACCAAAATGCTGCTGCAGCCGTGACAGGCGCAATGCATGCAAGAGGTTGCAATATAAAACCTTGTTGAACAAACATTTTCTTAAGGTAACCCTCTAACTTTTTATCCATTGGATCTGAAAAGGCACAGCTATCCTCCACCGGGATAGTGGTACGCTTAGCTAAAGTAGAAACTGCTCCCTCCACCTTAGGGACCGTTTGCCATAAGTCCCGTGTGGTGGCGTCTATTGGAAACATCTTTCTAAATATCGGAGGGGGTGAGAACGGCACACCGGGTCTATCCCACTCCTTAGTAACAATTTCAGTAAGTCTCTTAGGTATAGGAAAAACGTCAGTACTCGCCGGTACCGCAAAATATTTATCCAACCTACACATTTTCTCTGGTATTGCAACTGTGTTACAATCATTCAGAGCCGCTAACACCTCCCCTAGTAATACACGGAGGTTTTCCAGCTTAAATTTAAAATTTGAAATATCTGAATCCAGTTTGTTTGGATCAGAACCGTCACCCGCAGAATGAAGCTCTCCGTCCTCATGTTCTGCAAATTGTGACGCAGTGTCTGACATGGCCCTAATATTATCAGCGCACTCTGTTCTCACCCCAGAGTGATCACGCTTACCTCTTAGTTCTGGTAATTTAGCCAAAACTTCAGTCATAACAGTAGCCATATCCTGTAATGTGATTTGTAATGGCCGCCCAGATGTACTCGGCGCTACAATATCACGCACCTCCCGAGCGGGAGATGCAGGTACTGACACGTGAGGCGAGTTAGTCGGCATAACTCTCCCCTCGTTGTTTGGTGAAATATGTTCAATTTGTACAGATTGACTTTTATTTAAAGTAGCATCAATACAGTTAGTACATAAATTTCTATTGGGCTCCACTTTGGCTTTAGCACATATAGCACAGATATCTTCCTCTGAATCAGACATGTTTAACACACTAGCAAATAAACTAGCAACTTGGAAATACTTTTCAAGTAATTTACTATAATATGAAAACGTACTGTGCCTATAAGAAGCACAGAAAAAGTTATGACAGTTGAAAATTAATAAACTGAAAAGTTATAGCATCAAATCTTTGTAAAAAACACAATTTTAGCAAAGGATTGCTCCCATTAGCAAAGGATAACTAACCCTGATAGCAGAAAAAAAATACAGAAATAAACGTTTTTTTATCACAGTCAACTACAATCTCACAGCTCTGCTGTGAGTGATTACCTCCCTCAAAACAAGTTTTGAAGAACCCTGAGTTCTGTAGAGATGAACCGGATCATGCAGGGAAGACAATAAACTTCTGACTGAATTTTTTGATGCGTAGCAAAAGCGCCAAAAAAGGCCCCTCCCCCTCACACATAACAGTGAGAGAGATCAGTAAACTGTCATAAATTAAATAAAACGACTGCCAAGTGGAAAAAAATAGTGCCCAAAACATTTTTTCACCCAGTACCTCAGAAAATTAAACGATTTTACATGCCAGCAAAAAACGTTTAACATTAATAAATTGAGTGTTATTAAAAAGCCTGTTGCTAGTCCCTGCAAATTAGGCTAAAGTTTTATGCATACAGTATAATTCCAGTGAAGTGCCATTCCCCAGAATACTGAAGTGTAAAATATACATACATGACAGCCTGATACCAGTTGCTGCTACTGCATTTAAGGCTGAGTTTACATTATATCGGTATGGCAGAATTTTCTCATCAATTCCATTGTCAGAAAATAATAAGCTGCTACATACCTCTTTGCAGATTAATCTGCCCGCTGTCCCCTGATCTGAAGTTTACCTCTCCTCAGATGGCCGAGAAACAGCAATATGATCTTAACTACTCCGGCTAAAATCATAGAAAAACTCAGGTAGATTCTTCTTCAAATTCTACCAGTGAAGGAATAACACACTCCGGTGCTATTATAAAATAACAAACTTTTGATTGAAGGTATGAAACTAAGTATAATCACCAAAGTCCTCTCACACATCCTATCTATTCGTTGGGTGCAAGAGAATGACTGGTAATGGAAGTTAGGGGAGGAGCTATATAGCAGCTCTGCTGGGTGAATCCTCTTGCACTTCCTGTTGGGGAGGAGTTAATATCCCATAAGTAATGGATGATCCGTGGACTGGATACACTTAACAAGAGAAATAACTGTTTTTGTATCGTGACCTTTAACAAACGATCACATTTGATTTTCTTTGATATATATATATATATATACACTGAACAAAAACTATACAGTATATAGGTAATGTGGGATTAGATTCCTGTAAAGGCGCTCTTCTCAACTCCTACTCTATCCACATTTTGTTGGAGGGATACCCCTACCCTTTTCTTGGATAGGACTCCCCTCCATCTCCTGAGATAATTTAGCAGCCACTACAGGATCCCCAACCAACTTTGTAACTTATCACACAATCAGCGCTAACTTTGCTTTGTGGGGGATATCCCGCACAAACCATTCTCGTTCCCATATATATATATATATATATATTAAACAAAACGGTACCTACTAAACCTCTGCACTGTGCCATGTAAGATTAATTTATCATGGTCATCAGGGCTGCCACTAGAAATGTTGGGGCTCCTTAATGAGCCAGTGGTCTGGGCCCCCCCTTGCATGTATATTCTAGTATTAACACTCACAATATATATAAAATAATATTCCCATTGACAATATGTGTACTAATCAGCTCCTTCCTATATACTAATACTCACACAATATTTATATACTGATACACTCACAGTCTGGACTGTATATACTAATACTAAGACTCTATATATACTAAAACTTGGATTCACCATATGCATACTACTCTCACACCCACAGTATGCATATAAACATATATACTAATACATAGTATGTATATAAGAATATTCAAACCCAGGATACCCGTACACAAATACAATATATGTGGAAGAACTACAACTCATAATAGAACAAAAGTTAGTTACTACATTCTTGTGTTACAAAGTCAGATATAAAGCTGCTTATTCTTAGCATCCTTAAATTATGGCAGAACAACGGCTGAGTGTTGCATGTCTAAAAACTAAACTCAATTTATGTTGTTCATTGATACTTTCACTGTTTTACTGCAGTTTCACACAAACCATAGTGTGAAAAATTATGCATAGCTGCTTTTACTGAAATATTTTATTTTCTAAAAACCCCAAAAAACTGTCCAGGTATAGGCGGGTGTGGGTGTGGGCGTGGCATAGAGTTGCCACCTTTAGTTCAGGCCGTGCACAGAACAACGTTTTCTGCTGAGTACAAACTATGCACTAGCACAAAAACACAACCTCACACATAGATATTCACACTCACACATACACACATTCTCTCACACATTCACAAACACACACTCTCTCTCTCTCTTAAAGGGACACTGAACCCAAATTTTTCTCTTTTGTGATTCAGATAAAGCATGACATTTTAAGCAACTTTCTAATTTACTCCTATTATCAAATTTTCTTCATTCTCTTGGTATCTCTTGGAATGTAAGTTTAGATGCCGGCCTATTTTTGGTGAACAACCTGGGTTGTTCTTGCTGATTGGTGGATAAATTCATCCACCAATAAAAAAATGCTGTCCAGAGTTCTGAACCAAAAAAGTTTAGATGCCTTCTTTTTCAAATAAAGATAGCAAGAGAACGAAGACAAATTGATAATAGGAGTAAATTAGAAGGTTGCTTAAAATTGCATGCTCTATATCTGAATCACAAAAGAAAAAATTTGGGTTCAGTGTCCCTTTAAACATTTTCTCTCACACAAACACACTAACAAACTCACACACTAGCACACACACTCTCTTACATACACAAATACACTCACCAGGTACATAAAATCCAACATGCATCAAAGAGATCCTGCATTTTTAAAAATAGAGATGGCAAACTGTATCCAGTTGCAAAAACAGCTAGAAGACTATAGAATACAGGATATCTTCAAGCTAGGTTTCAAACCTAGGCATTGCACAGATAAAAT
The DNA here is from genome assembly GCF_027579735.1 of Bombina bombina. Taxonomy (NCBI): domain Eukaryota; kingdom Metazoa; phylum Chordata; class Amphibia; order Anura; family Bombinatoridae; genus Bombina; species Bombina bombina. The sequence goes on along the minus strand of NC_069505.1, from coordinate 352,075,655 downwards.
CTGAGATGGTACCACACATCCCTTAGATCAAAAAGTTACCTCAAACTTTTCAAAAGAAGTAACACTTTAGGCCTACAAATAGGGTCATTTACTCCTCAATCTAGAAAAATAATAAATACATTTATATAAACATCTAACATGAGAGTAAAATGGACAAATGCAGAAGCAGGGAGGCATGCATGCAGGGTGGACATACAGCTGATATATAGAGGTTGTAGGGACCATAGCTTTTTTTGGTTAAGAGTATGATAGATAGCAGTCATAAAATGGACATTGGGCCTATGAGACTGGTCTGGTAAGTGATGTTCACAAAGAATATATGAGGTATATCTTACCCCAGTCTCATGTACCCTGAAGTTTCTTTTGTGCCAACTATAATTCACACCTGACTCTACATAAGGCTCATGTATCCTGGCCTTAAACCAAACGTATCTGCCCCCCTGTATCTCACTTTTTGAAAGGTATGAACTATATCATCCTTCAAGCTAACATAATCCTCAATGTCATGCACTCCCTTTTGTTCCAACTATGAGGCAACTCAGGCAAGACTCTAATTATCTCTCTCCACAATGACACTGGTGACCGGACTGGTGTGGAAAGTTCTGGTTCCTTCTTTCTTTTTTAAGGCTCCTTCAACTTCTCCATGTGTGCTACAAGTGATGGTCATGCTGAGGCTGCTGTGTGTATATAGCTCACTGCGCACCCATGACCCTTGATGTCACTTTCCAGGCAGCGGCTCTCTATTTGTTGGACATCAGCTCCGGTGGTGCTTAGAGAGACAGTGAGTCAGTGACACACAACACAGACCTCCTAGCGGTGTCACCACAGACCATCTTTACACCCAACAAACTATGTTCTTGAAGCATAAAATGATGTGATTTTTCTCTAGGGAAATAAACAATATGCCATATGACTTTGTGACTAGGAAATAGTTATATACAGTCTTCCGTTATGCGTGCAGTCAAACACAAGGTGTCATTTCTATTTGGTGGGTTTCTTATGCAAAGAGCCAGTATGTGAGTGAAGTTTGCACCTTGTTTATCCAGCTGTACTACACTCTCACATCATTAGTCTACTAGCTGCTCCGTACCACCATCAGCACTATAGGTCTGCAGGCTCAGCATTGACGCCTATTTTGACATTCGTATCAAAAATGGCAGAATTAACACATCCACATATTTCAAAGAGGTAGATTGTAATAATTATATGTATATAAAACCAGCTGCCACCACACTAAGTGGTTATCAAATATCCCAAAAGGCCAGTTTATGCAGGTAAGAAAAAACTGTTCTGATGAAGCAAGCTGGTCTATACAATCTTCCCTTTTAAAAAACAGATTTGTCGAGAGACGTTATGATGAGAACCATATTAATGACACTATCAATACAGTGGGGAATATGAATACAGATTCCATGTTAACATATAAATCAAAACAAACTACAACAGATCCTGACCGTTTCAACTCAATATAATGAGAATAAGAATGTTGTAGAAAGAAAAATCAATAAACATTGGTATTTACTCAAAGATGACGATGTAATCGGGAAGAAACTTATAGATAGACCCCAATTTATCTATATATATAAAAAAAGTGTGCAAGACTATATTGGCCCCTACTATACCAAATCCTAAGAAACACACTAACACCTTAGAAATCAGAGGGAATAAAATAAAAGTTTTTTTTTACATGCCATCTGTGCAAAGCTTGTCAACGTGGCAAAAAAGCTGACACATTTGTATCAAAAACCACAAGTGAGAAATTCACGATGACAGATATGATCAGATGTTCAGATAGCAATGCGGATATGGGCTCCAATATGTTGATCAAACGTCACGCAAGCTTAGAGACAGAATAAGGGAGCATCTCCTTCAGATCAAATGGAAAAAGGAAGACCTCCCAATATACCTGTATAAACATTTTAAGGAAAAAACCAAAGGTAGTGACCTCACTTTTAAATATATGGGAATTTATAAATTGCCAATAGATTGGAGGGGATGCAGTGGAAAGACTCCTTCAGGTTGAATCCAAATGGATATTTCAATTGGATTGCATTCACCCCAAGGTTCTTAATGTCGATTTTGAAGTAATACACCTGCTCCATTAACCCCCCCTCCCCATATATTGTTTTCTATTTTTCAATTTCCCCATCCCTCTGCTTTTGTATTTGCTTTTAAAGGGATAGTCAACACCAGAATTTTTGTTGTTTTAAAAGATAGATAATAATTTTATTACCCATTCCCCAGTTTTGCACAGCCACCACGGTTATATTAATATACCTTTTAGCTCTGTGATTATCTAAACATGTTATCTAAACATCTTCTGACATCCCCCTGATCACATGACATTTTATTTATTATCTATTGACTTTCATTTTAGCCAATTAGTGCAGTGTCTGCCACAATTCACAGGTGTCCTCACAATGTTATCTATATGGCTTACAGGAGCTAGCTCTCCCCTGTTGTGAAAAGCAAATACAAAAGCATGTGATTAGAGGCGGCCTTCAAGGGCTTAGAAATTATCAAATGAGCCTTCATAGGTTTAGCTTTCAACTAAGAATACCAAGAGAACAAAGCAAAATTGGTGATAAAAGTAAATTGGAAAGTTGTTTAAAATTACATGCCTTATTTGAAACATGAAAGTTTTTTTTGGACTTGACTGTCCCTTTAATGTCACAATAGCAGTCCTCCATTTGTCTATGTCAGTCTAGATTGACCATATAGGTTGTATGTATAGTTTGTACTAACTCCTAAGATAGGTTATGCTAGATAGGCAATAGACAGCTTGTTTCAGTTAATAAAATAACTCTTTTTTGACATATAGACAGTCTATATTAGTGACACCCACAGCAGGGGAGCGCTGGCAGCCTTAGGCCTAGGGGGCAGATCCAGTCAAGTTGCCCATTGCACCAATAAATCAGCTCACAGCGACAGGACCCACAGCAGGTCACTGCCAGCAGGACCCATAGCCAGAAGGACCCACAGCCTAAAGGACCCACCACAGGCCACAGCATGACCCACTGCAGGACCTATAGCCAGCAGAACCCACCACAGGCCACAGCAGGACCCATACCCAGCAGGACCCACAGCCAGTAGGAATAATCTTTACTGAAGCCAAGTGCATGTTCACTTCCAATTCTTGGAATTAGAAAAAAACTTCGTTTTCAAAGTCTAATTGCAGAAAAGGGTGCAAAATAATGAAAGTTTATTGCAAATGTGTTTTACTAGACTGTATTTAAAATGTTGTATTGTAATTTCAAAGTGTTTACATTCCTTAAAAAATGTGAGCTGGTGGAATGTGCCAGCCAGGGGATTTTTTCCAGGGGTTAAAGAAAAGCTTTTGAGCAGTTTTTTCTGCAATGATTTTAAACCACTGATTTTTTTTAAAATGTTTTTTTAGCACATTAATTGCCTCTTTAAAAATACGGTGACCATGTAGGCTGGTAGAATTGAAGGTCTGTACACACCGGATTCACAACTAAATAAAAAAAATCTAAAATTTCTTCTAAGCGAAATAAGCTACAGTTAGAGCGATCACACGTTACCTATTATTTTTCATGCTGCATGGAGTGTGTGCAGCCCTCATGTACATCTCAAGCCATGTTCCTTTCATATTTAAATTACTGATCTCTCGTATTAATGCCTTGACTGCTACAATCACTGGATGCCAATGAGACACAAAGAGGAGCCCCACATGTAGTCTAACCTAATAAACAGTAAATAATATATGAATGTAAATACAAAGTACTTACTGCATCCCACACCAGCGCTACCACCCCGAGGTTGGCGCCATAGTGCTGGGTAATATGCATGTCCGCCACTAGAAATTTTGGGGCCCCTTACTAAAGCAGTGTCCAGGGCCCCTACACCATATTCATACTTTTGCCAAAAAAAATATCAAGCCTGCCACCATGTCAAGGTAGGGTCTAGCAAAGGGAAAATAAAAGACTTTCTAATATTTATTTAATTTACATATAGTAAATAAGAGTCATTTAGTTTTATCATAATACATGAAAGGGACACGAAACCCAATTTTTTTCTTTCACAATTCAGATAGAGTTTACGATTTAAACAATAGTGATGTTGCGAATCTAAAATTTTGCGTTCGCGAACAGCGAACGCGAACTTCCACAAAAGTTTGCGAACGGGCGAACCGCCATTGACTTCAATAGGCAGGCAAATTTTAAAACCCACAAAGACTCTTTCTGGCCACAAAAGTGATGGAAAAGTTGTTTCAAGGGGACTAACACCTGGACTGTGGCATCCCGGAGGGGGATCCATGGCAAAACTCTCATTGAAAATTACATAGTTGATGCAGAGTCTGTTTTTAATCCATAAAGGGCATAAATCACCTAAAATTCCTAAATTGTTTGGAATAACGTGCTTTAAAACATCAGGTATGATGTTGTATCGTTCAGGTAGTGTAAGGGTTACGCCCGCTTCACAGTGACAGACCAAACTCCCCGTTTAACGCACCGCAAACAACCACAAACAGTCCATTTGCACAGCCGCAAACTCCCCATTTGCACAAGGTTGGATACCAAGCTAGCCATGCCCCGTTCCTTGTCTTCACTGATGTCACTGCGCGTGCAATCACTTCCTGGGGTAACAGAAAATGCTCCACCTACAAGATGCCCCTATTATACTGCACTGAGGATGCTGCCTGTATCTGTGTGTCCTGTTACAACAGATATGAGTGGTGGCACTAGTTGGCAAGTGGGCCTGGCACACACGCTGGCGGGCAGGCAACTGCTATTAGATTACACTAGCAGACTGATGTTTCACAGTCAAAAAAGTTTTTTTTTAAAAATTTACACTACTGTTACAACAGATATGAGTGGTGGCACTTGTTGGCAAGTGGGCCTGGCACACACGCTGGCAGGCAGGCAGGCAACTGCAATTAGATTACACTAGCAGACTGATGTTTCACAGTCAAAAAAGTTTTTTTTTTAAAAAATTTACACTACTGTTACAACAGATATGAGTGGTGGCACTAGTTTGCAAGTGGGACTGGCACACACGCTGGCAGGCAGGCAACTGCAATTAGATTACACTAGCAGACTGATGTTTCACAGTCAAAAAAGTTTTTTTTTTAAATTTACACTACTGTTACAACAGATATGAGTGGTGGCACTAGTTGGCAAGTGGGCCTGGCACACACGCTGGCAGACAGGCAACTGCTATTAGATTACACTAGCAGACTGATGTTTCACAGTAAAAAAATTTTTTTTTTAAATTTACACTACTGTTACAACAGATATGAGTGGTGGCACTAGTTGGAAAGTGGGCCTGACACACACGCTGGCAGGCAGGCAACTGCTATTAGATTACACTAGCAGACTGATGTTTCACAGTCAAAAAAGTTTTTTTTTTTAAATTTACACTACTGTTACAACAGATATGAGTGGTGGCACTAGTTGGCAAGTGGGCCTGGCACACACGCTGGCAGGCAGGCAACTGCAATTAGATTACACTACCAGACTAATGTTTCACAGTCAAAAAAGTTTTTTTTTTTAAAATTTACACTACTGTTACAACAGATATGAGTGGTGGCACTAGTTGGCAAGTGGGCCTGGAACACACGCTGGCAGGCAGGCAAAAGCAATTAGATTACACTAGCAGACTGATGTTTCACAGTCAAAAAAGTTTTTTTTTACAAAATTTACACTACTGTTACAACAGATATGAGTGGTGGCACTTAGCAAGTGGGCCTGGCACACACGCTGGCAGGCAGGCAACTGCAATTAGATTACACTAGCAGACTGATGTTTCACAGTCAAAAAAGTTTTTTTTTTTTAATTTACACTACTGTTAAAACAGATATGAGTGGTGGCACTAGATGGCAAGTGGGCCTGGCACACACACTGGCAGGCAGGCAACTGCTATTAGATTACACTAGCAGACTGATGTTTCAAAGTCAAAAAAGTTTTTTTTTTTAAATTTACACTTCTGTTACAACAGATATGAGTGGTGGCACTAGTTGGCAAGTGGGCCTGGAACACACGCTGGCAGGCAGGCAACTGCAATTAGATTACACTAGCAGACTGATGTTTCACAGTCAAAAAAGTTTTTTTTTTTAAATTTACACTATTGTTACAACAGATATGAGTGGTGGCACTTGTTGGCAAGTGGGCCTGGCACACACGCTGGCAGGCAGGCAACTGCAATTAGATTACACTAGCAGACTGATGTTTCACAGTCAAAAAAGTTTTTTTAAAAAAAATTTACACTACTGTTACAACAGATATGAGTGGTGGCACTAGTTAGCAAGTGGGACTGGCACACACGCTGGCAGGCAGGCAACTGCAATTCGATTACACTAGCAGACTGATGTTTCACAGTCAAAAAAGTTTTTTTTTTTAAATTTACACTACTGTTACAACAGATATGAGTGGTGGCACTAGTTGGCAAGTGGGCCTGGCACACACGCTGGCAGACAGGCAACTGCTATTAGATTACACTAGCAGACTGATGTTTCACAGTAAAAAATTTTTTTTTTAAATTTACACTACTGTTACAACAGATATGAGTGGTGGCACTAGTTGGAAAGTGGGCCTGGCACACACGCTGGCAGGCAACTGCTATTAGATTACACTAGCAGACTGATGTTTCACAGTCAAAAAAGTTTTTTTTTTAAAATTTACACTACGGTTACAACAGATATGAGTGGTGGCACTAGTTGGCAAGTGGGCCTGGCACACACGCAGGCAGGCAACTGCAATTAGATTACACTAGCAGACTGATGTTTCACAGTCAAAAAAGTTTTTTTTAAAATTTACACTTCTGTTACAACAGATATGAGTGGTGGCACTAGTTGGCAAGTGGGCCTGGAACACACGCTGGCAGGCAGGCAACTGCAATTAGATTACACTAGCAGACTGATGTTTCACAGTCAAAAAAGTTTTTTTTTTTTAAAATTTACACTACTGTTACAACAGATATGAGTGGTGGCACTAGTTGGCAAGTGGGCCTAGCACACACGCTGGCAGGCAGGCAACTGCAATTAGATTACACTAGCAGACTGATGTTTCACAGTCAAAAAAGTTTTTTTTTTTAAATTTACACTACTGTTACAACAGATATGAGTGGTGGCACTAGTTGGCAAGTGGGCCTGGCACACACACTGGCAGGCAGGCAACTGCTATTAGATTACACTAGCAGACTGATGTTTCACAGTCAAAAAAGTTTTTTTTTTTTAAATTTACACTTCTGTTACAACAGATATGAGTGGTGGCACTAGTTGGCAAGTGGGCCTGGAACACACGCTGGCAGGCAGGCAACTGCAATTAGATTACACTAGCAGACTGATGTTTCACAGTCAAAAAAGTTTTTTTTTTTTAAATTTACACTACTGTTACAACAGATATGAGTGGTGGCACTTATCAAGTGGGCCTGGCACACACGCTGGCAGGCAGGCAACTTCAATTAGATTACACTAGCAGACTGATGTTTCACAGTCAAAAAAGTTTTTTTTTTTAAATTTACACTACTGTTACAACCGATATGAGTGGTGGCACTAGTTGGCAAGTGGGCCTGGCACACACACTGACAGGCAGGCAACTGCTATTAGATTACACTAGCAGACTGATGTTTCACAGTCAAAAAAGTTTTTTTAAAAAAAATTTACACTACTGTTACAACAGATATGAGTGGTGGCACTAGTTAGCAAGTGGGACTGGCACACACGCTGGCAGGCAGGCAACTGCAATTCGATTACACTAGCAGACTGATGTTTCACAGTCAAAAAAGTTTTTTTTTAAAAAAAATTACACTACTGTTACAACAGATATGAGTGGTGGCACTAGTTAGCAAGTGGGACTGGCACACACGCTGGCAGGCAGGCAACTGCAATTAGATTACACTAGCAGACTGATGTTTCACAGTCAAAAAAGTTTTTTTTTTAAATTTACACTACTGTTACAACAGATATGAGTGGTGGCACTAGTTGGCAAGTGGGCCTGGCACACACGCTGGCAGACAGGCAACTGCTATTAGATTACACTAGCAGACTGATGTTTCACAGTAAAAAAAATTTTTTTTAAATTTACACTACTGTTACAACAGATATGAGTGGTGGCACTAGTTGGAAAGTGGGCCTGGCACACACGCTGGCAGGCAGGCAACTGCTATTAGATTACACTAGCAGACTGATGTTTCACAGTCAAAAAAGTTTTTTTTTTTAAATTTACACTACGGTTACAACAGATATGAGTGGTGGCACTAGTTGGCAAGTGGGCCTGTCACACACGCAGGCAGGCAACTGCAATTAGATTACACTAGCAGACTGATGTTTCACAGTCAAAAAAGTTTTTTTTTAAATTTACACTTCTGTTACAACAGATATGAGTGGTGGCACTAGTTGGCAAGTGGGCCTGGAACACACGCTGGCAGGCAGGCAACTGCAATTAGATTACACTAGCAGACTGATGTTTCACAGTCAAAAAAGTTTTTTTTTTAAAAAATTTACACTACTGTTACAACAGATATGAGTGGTGGCACTAGATGGCAAGTGGGCCTAGCACACACGCTGGCAGGCAGGCAACTGCAATTAGATTACACTAGCAGACTGATGTTTCACAGTCAAAAAAGTTTTTTTTTTTAAATTTACACTACTGTTACAACAGATATGAGTGGTGGCACTAGTTGGCAAGTGGGCCTGGCACACACACTGGCAGGCAGGCAACTGCTATTAGATTACACTAGCAGACTGATGTTTCACAGTCAAAAAAGTTTTTTTTTTTTTAAATTTACACTTCTGTTACAACAGATATGAGTGGTGGCACTAGTTGGCAAGTGGGCCTGGAACACACGCTGGCAGGCAGGCAACTGCAATTAGATTACACTAGCAGACTGATGTTTCACAGTCAAAAAAGTTTTTTTTTTTTAAATTTACACTACTGTTACAACAGATATGAGTGGTGGCACTTATCAAGTGGGCCTGGCACACACGCTGGCAGGCAGGCAACTTCAATTAGATTACACTAGCAGACTGATGTTTCACAGTCAAAAAAGTTTTTTTTTTTAAATTTACACTACTGTTACAACCGATATGAGTGGTGGCACTAGTTGGCAAGTGGGCCTGGCACACACACTGACAGGCAGGCAACTGCTATTAGATTACACTAGCAGACTGATGTTTCACAGTCAAAAAAGTTTTTTTAAAAAAAATTTACACTACTGTTACAACAGATATGAGTGGTGGCACTAGTTGGCAAGTGGGCCTGGCACACACGCTGGCAGGCAGGCAACTGCTATTAGAATACACTAGCAGACTGATGTTTCACAGTCAAAAAAGTTTTTTTAAAAAAAATTTACACTACTGTTACAACAGATATGAGTGGTGGCACTAGTTGGCAAGTGGGCCTGGAACACACGCTGGCAGGCAGGCAACTGCAATTAGATTACACTAGCAGACTGATGTTTCACAGTCAAAAAAGTTTTTTTTTAAAATTTACACTACTGTTACAACCGATATGAGTGGTGGCACTAGTTGGCAAGTGGGCCTGGCACACACGCTGGCAGGCAGGCAACTGCTATTAGAATACACTAGCAGACTGATGTTTCACAGTCAAAAAAGTTTTTTTTAAAAAAATTTACACTACTGTTACAACAGATATGAGTGGTGGCACTAGTTGGCAAGTGGGCCTGGCACACACACTGACAGGCAGGCAACTGCTATTAGATTACACTAGCAGACTGATGTTTCACAGTCAAAAAAGTTTTTTTAAAAAAAATTTACACTACTGTTACAACAGATATGAGTGGTGGCACTAGTTGGCAAGTGGGCCTGGCACACACGCTGGCAGGCAGGCAACTGCTATTAGAATACACTAGCAGACTGATGTTTCACAGTCAAAAAAGTTTTTTTAAAAATTTTTTACACTACTGTTACAACAGATATGAGTGGTGGCACTAGTTGGCAAGTGGGCCTGGCGCACACACTGGCAGGCAGGCAACTGCTATTAGATTACACTAGCAGACTGATGTTTCACAGTCAAAAAAGTTTTTTTTTTTAAATTTACACTTCTGTTACAACAGATATGAGTGGTGGCACTAGTTGGCAAGTGGGCCTGGAACACACGCTGGCAGGAAGGCAACTGCAATTAGATTACACTAGCAGACTGATGTTTCACAGTCAAAAAAGTTTTTTTTAAAAAAAATTTACACTACTGTTACAACAGATATGAGTGGTGGCACTAGTTAGCAAGTGGGACTGGCACACACGCTGGCAGGCAGGCAACTGCTATTCGATTACACTAGCAGACTGATGTTTCACAGTCAAAAAAGTTTTTTTTTTAAATTTACACTACTGTTACAACAGATATGAGTGGTGGCACTAGTTGGCAAGTGGGCCTGGCACACACGCTGGCAGACAGGCAACTGCTATTAGATTACACTAGCAGACTGATGTTTCACAGTAAAAAATTTTTTTTTTTAAATTTACACTACTGTTACAACAGATATGAGTGGTGGCACTAGTTGGAAAGTGGGCCTGGCACACACGCTGGCAGGCAGGCAACTGCTATTAGATTACACTAGCAGACTGATGTTTCACAGTCAAAAAAGTTTTTTTTTTAAATTTACACTACTGTTACAACAGATATGAGTGGTGGCACTTAGCAAGTGGGCCTGGCACACACGCTGGCAGGCAGGCAACTGCAATTAGATTACACTAGCAGACTGATGTTTCACAGTCAAAAAAGTTTTTTTTTTAAATTTACACTACTGTTACAACAGATATGAGTGGTGGCACTAGTTGGCAAGTGGGCCTGGCACACACGCTGGCAGGCAGGCAACTGCAATTAGATTACACTAGCAGACTGATGTTTCACAGTCAAAAAAGTTTTTTTTTTAAATTTACACTACTGTTACAACAGATATGAGTGGTGGCACTTAGCAAGTGGGCCTGGCACACACGCTGGCAGGCAGGCAACTGCAATTAGATTACACTAGCAGACTGATGTTTCACAGTCAAAAAAGTTTTTTTTTTAAATTTACACTACTGTTACAACAGATATGAGTGGTGGCACTAGTTGGCAAGTGGGCCTGGCACACACACTGGCAGGCAGGCAACTGCTATTAGATTACACTAGCAGACTGATGTTTCACAGTCAAAAAAGTTTTTTTTTTTTAAATTTACACTTCTGTTACAACAGATACGAGTGGTGGCACTAGTTGGCAAGTGGGCCTGGAACACACGCTGGCAGGCAGGCAACTGCAATTAGATTACACTAGCAGACTGATGTTTCACAGTCAAAAAAGTTTTTTTTTTTAAATTTACACTACTGTTACAACAGATATGAGTGGTGGCACTTAGCAAGTGGGCCTGGCACACACGCTGGCAGGCAGGCAGGCAACTGCAATTAGATTACACTAGCAGACTGATGTTTCACAGTCAAAAAAGTTTATTTTTTTAAAATGTACACTACTGTTACAACAGATATGAATGGTGGCACTAGTTGGCAAGTGGGCCTGGCACACACACTGGCAGGCAGGCAACTGCTATTAGATTACACTAGCAGACTGATGTTTCACAGTCAAAAAAGTTTTTTTAAAAAAAAATTACACTACTGTTACAACAGATATGAGTGGTGGCACTAGTTGGCAAGTGGGCCTGGCACACACGCTGACAGGCAGGCAACTGCTATTAGATTACACTAGCAGACTGATGTTTCACAGTCAAAAAAGTTTTTTTTTTAAAAAATTTACACTACTGTTACAACAGATATGAGTGGTGGTACTAGTTGGCAAGTGGGCCTGGCACACACGCTGGCAGGCAGGCAACTGCTATTAGAATACACTAGCAGACTGATGTTTCACAGTCAAAAAAGTTTTTTTTTTAAAAATTTACACTACTGTTACAACAGATATGAGTGGTGGCACTAGTTGGCAAGTGGGCCTGGAACACACGCTGGCAGGCAGGCAACTGCAATTAGATTACACTAGCAGACTGATGTTTCACAGTCAAAAAAGTTTTTTTTTTTTAAATTTACACTACTGTTACAACAGATATGAGTGGTGGCACTTATCAAGTGGGCCTGGCACACACGCTGGCAGGCAGGCAACTGCAATTAGATTACACTAGCAGACTGATGTTTCACAGTCAAAAAAGTTTTTTTTTAAAATTTACACTACTGTTACAACCGATATGAGTGGTGGCACTAGTTGGCAAGTGGGCCTGGCACACACACTGACAGGCAGGCAACTGCTATTAGATTACACTAGCAGACTGATGTTTCACAGTCAAAAAAGTTTTTTTAAAAAAAAATTACACTACTGTTACAACAGATATGAGTGGTGGCACTAGTTGGCAAGTGGGCCTGGCACACACGCTGGCAGGCAGGCAACTGCTATTAGAATACACTAGCAGACTGATGTTTCACAGTCAAAAAAGTTTTTTTAAAAATTTTTTACACTACTGTTACAACAGATATGAGTGGTGGCACTTAGCAAGTGGGCCTGGCACACACGCTGGCAGGCAGGCAACTGCAATTAGATTACACTAGCAGACTGATGTTTCACAGTCAAAAAAGTTTTTTTTTTAAATTTACACTACTGTTACAACAGATATGAGTGGTGGCACTAGTTGGCAAGTGGGCCTGGCACACACACTGGCAGGCAGGCAACTGCTATTAGATTACACTAGCAGACTGATGTTTCACAGTCAAAAAAGTTTTTTTTTTTTAAATTTACACTTCTGTTACAACAGATACGAGTGGTGGCACTAGTTGGCAAGTGGGCCTGGAACACACGCTGGCAGGCAGGCAACTGCAATTAGATTACACTAGCAGACTGATGTTTCACAGTCAAAAAAGTTTTTTTTTTTAAATTTACACTACTGTTACAACAGATATGAGTGGTGGCACTTAGCAAGTGGGCCTGGCACACACGCTGGCAGGCAGGCAGGCAACTGCAATTAGATTACACTAGCAGACTGATGTTTCACAGTCAAAAAAGTTTATTTTTTTAAAATGTACACTACTGTTACAACAGATATGAATGGTGGCACTAGTTGGCAAGTGGGCCTGGCACACACACTGGCAGGCAGGCAACTGCTATTAGATTACACTAGCAGACTGATGTTTCACAGTCAAAAAAGTTTTTTTAAAAAAAAATTACACTACTGTTACAACAGATATGAGTGGTGGCACTAGTTGGCAAGTGGGCCTGGCACACACGCTGACAGGCAGGCAACTGCTATTAGATTACACTAGCAGACTGATGTTTCACAGTCAAAAAAGTTTTTTTTAAAAAAATTTACACTACTGTTACAACAGATATGAGTGGTGGTACTAGTTGGCAAGTGGGCCTGGCACACACGCTGGCAGGCAGGCAACTGCTATTAGAATACACTAGCAGACTGATGTTTCACAGTCAAAAAAGTTTTTTTTTAAAAAATTTACACTACTGTTACAACAGATATGAGTGGTGGCACTAGTTGGCAAGTGGGCCTGGAACACACGCTGGCAGGCAGGCAACTGCAATTAGATTACACTAGCAGACTGATGTTTCACAGTCAAAAAAGTTTTTTTTTTTAAATTTACACTACTGTTACAACAGATATGAGTGGTGGCACTTATCAAGTGGGCCTGGCACACACGCTGGCAGGCAGGCAACTGCAATTAGATTACACTAGCAGACTGATGTTTCACAGTCAAAAAAGTTTTTTTTTAAAATTTACACTACTGTTACAACCGATATGAGTGGTGGCACTAGTTGGCAAGTGGGCCTGGCACACACACTGACAGGCAGGCAACTGCTATTAGATTACACTAGCAGACTGATGTTTCACAGTCAAAAAAGTTTTTTTAAAAAAAAATTACACTACTGTTACAACAGATATGAGTGGTGGCACTAGTTGGCAAGTGGGCCTGGCACACACGCTGGCAGGCAGGCAACTGCTATTAGAATACACTAGCAGACTGATGTTTCACAGTCAAAAAAGTTTTTTTAAAAAATGTTTACACTACTGTTACAACAGATATGAGTGGTGGCACTAGTTGGCAAGTGGGCCTGGAACACACGCTGGCAGGCAGGCAACTGCAATTAGATTACACTAGCAGACTGATGTTTCACAGTCAAAAAAGTTTTTTTTTTTAAATTTACTCTACTGTTACAACAGATATGAGTGGTGGCACTTAGCAAGTGGGCCTGGCACACACGCTGGCAGGCAGGCAACTGCAATTAGATTACACTAGCAGACTGATGTTTCACAGTCAAAAAAGTTTTTTTTTTTAAAATGTACACTACTTTTACAACAGATATGAATGGTGGCACTAGTTGGCAAGTGGGCCTGGCACACACACTGGCAGGCAGGCAACTGCTATTAGATTACACTAGCAGACTGATGTTTCACAGTCAAAAAAGTTTTTTTTTAAAAAAATTACACTACTGTTACAACAGATATGAGTGGTGGCACTAGTTGGCAAGTGGGCCTGGCACACACGCTGACAGGCAGGCAACTGCTATTAGATTACACTAGCAGACTGATGTTTCACAGTCAAAAAAGTTTTTTTTTTTAAATTTACACTACTGTTACAACAGATATGAGTGGTGGCACTAGTTGGCAAGTGGGCCTGGCACACACGCTGGCAGGCAGGCAACTGCAATTAGATTACACTAGCAGACTGATGTTTCACAGTCAAAAAAGTTTTTTTTTTAAATTTACACTACTGTTACAACAGATATGAGTGGTGGCACTTAGCAAGTGGGCCTGGCACACACGCTGGCAGGCAGGCAACTGCAATTAGATTACACTAGCAGACTGATGTTTCACAGTCAAAAAAGTTTTTTTTTTAAATTTACACTACTGTTACAACAGATATGAGTGGTGGCACTAGTTGGCAAGTGGGCCTGGCACACACACTGGCAGGCAGGCAACTGCTATTAGATTACACTAGCAGACTGATGTTTCACAGTCAAAAAAGTTTTTTTTTTTTAAATTTACACTTCTGTTACAACAGATACGAGTGGTGGCACTAGTTGGCAAGTGGGCCTGGAACACACGCTGGCAGGCAGGCAACTGCAATTAGATTACACTAGCAGACTGATGTTTCACAGTCAAAAAAGTTTTTTTTTTTAAATTTACACTACTGTTACAACAGATATGAGTGGTGGCACTTAGCAAGTGGGCCTGGCACACACGCTGGCAGGCAGGCAGGCAACTGCAATTAGATTACACTAGCAGACTGATGTTTCACAGTCAAAAAAGTTTATTTTTTTAAAATGTACACTACTGTTACAACAGATATGAATGGTGGCACTAGTTGGCAAGTGGGCCTGGCACACACACTGGCAGGCAGGCAACTGCTATTAGATTACACTAGCAGACTGATGTTTCACAGTCAAAAAAGTTTTTTTAAAAAAAAATTACACTACTGTTACAACAGATATGAGTGGTGGCACTAGTTGGCAAGTGGGCCTGGCACACACGCTGACAGGCAGGCAACTGCTATTAGATTACACTAGCAGACTGATGTTTCACAGTCAAAAAAGTTTTTTTTTAAAAAAATTTACACTACTGTTACAACAGATATGAGTGGTGGTACTAGTTGGCAAGTGGGCCTGGCACACACGCTGGCAGGCAGGCAACTGCTATTAGAATACACTAGCAGACTGATGTTTCACAGTCAAAAAAGTTTTTTTTTTAAAAATTTACACTACTGTTACAACAGATATGAGTGGTGGCACTAGTTGGCAAGTGGGCCTGGAACACACGCTGGCAGGCAGGCAACTGCAATTAGATTACACTAGCAGACTGATGTTTCACAGTCAAAAAAGTTTTTTTTTTTAAATTTACACTACTGTTACAACAGATATGAGTGGTGGCACTTATCAAGTGGGCCTGGCACACACGCTGGCAGGCAGGCAACTGCAATTAGATTACACTAGCAGACTGATGTTTCACAGTCAAAAAAGTTTTTTTTTAAAATTTACACTACTGTTACAACCGATATGAGTGGTGGCACTAGTTGGCAAGTGGGCCTGGCACACACACTGACAGGCAGGCAACTGCTATTAGATTACACTAGCAGACTGATGTTTCACAGTCAAAAAAGTTTTTTTAAAAAAAAATTACACTACTGTTACAACAGATATGAGTGGTGGCACTAGTTGGCAAGTGGGCCTGGCACACACGCTGGCAGGCAGGCAACTGCTATTAGAATACACTAGCAGACTGATGTTTCACAGTCAAAAAAGTTTTTTTAAAAATTTTTTACACTACTGTTACAACAGATATGAGTGGTGGCACTTAGCAAGTGGGCCTGGCACACACGCTGGCAGGCAGGCAACTGCAATTAGATTACACTAGCAGACTGATGTTTCACAGTCAAAAAAGTTTTTTTTTTAAATTTACACTACTGTTACAACAGATATGAGTGGTGGCACTAGTTGGCAAGTGGGCCTGGCACACACACTGGCAGGCAGGCAACTGCTATTAGATTACACTAGCAGACTGATGTTTCACAGTCAAAAAAGTTTTTTTTTTTTAAATTTACACTTCTGTTACAACAGATACGAGTGGTGGCACTAGTTGGCAAGTGGGCCTGGAACACACGCTGGCAGGCAGGCAACTGCAATTAGATTACACTAGCAGACTGATGTTTCACAGTCAAAAAAGTTTTTTTTTTTAAATTTACACTACTGTTACAACAGATATGAGTGGTGGCACTTAGCAAGTGGGCCTGGCACACACGCTGGCAGGCAGGCAGGCAACTGCAATTAGATTACACTAGCAGACTGATGTTTCACAGTCAAAAAAGTTTTTTTTTTTAAAATGTACACTACTGTTACAACAGATATGAATGGTGGCACTAGTTGGCAAGTGGGCCTGGCACACACACTGGCAGGCAGGCAACTGCTATTAGATTACACTAGCAGACTGATGTTTCACAGTCAAAAAAGTTTTTTTAAAAAAAAATTACACTACTGTTACAACAGATATGAGTGGTGGCACTAGTTGGCAAGTGGGCCTGGCACACACGCTGACAGGCAGGCAACTGCTATTAGATTACACTAGCAGACTGATGTTTCACAGTCAAAAAAGTTTTTTTTAAAAAAATTTACACTACTGTTACAACAGATATGAGTGGTGGTACTAGTTGGCAAGTGGGCCTGGCACACACGCTGGCAGGCAGGCAACTGCTATTAGAATACACTAGCAGACTGATGTTTCACAGTCAAAAAAGTTTTTTTTTAAAAAATTTACACTACTGTTACAACAGATATGAGTGGTGGCACTAGTTGGCAAGTGGGCCTGGAACACACGCTGGCAGGCAGGCAACTGCAATTAGATTACACTAGCAGACTGATGTTTCACAGTCAAAAAAGTTTTTTTTTTTAAATTTACACTACTGTTACAACAGATATGAGTGGTGGCACTTATCAAGTGGGCCTGGCACACACGCTGGCAGGCAGGCAACTGCAATTAGATTACACTAGCAGACTGATGTTTCACAGTCAAAAAAGTTTTTTTTTAAAATTTACACTACTGTTACAACCGATATGAGTGGTGGCACTAGTTGGCAAGTGGGCCTGGCACACACACTGACAGGCAGGCAACTGCTATTAGATTACACTAGCAGACTGATGTTTCACAGTCAAAAAAGTTTTTTTAAAAAAAAATTACACTACTGTTACAACAGATATGAGTGGTGGCACTAGTTGGCAAGTGGGCCTGGCACACACGCTGGCAGGCAGGCAACTGCTATTAGAATACACTAGCAGACTGATGTTTCACAGTCAAAAAAGTTTTTTTAAAAAATTTTTACACTACTGTTACAACAGATATGAGTGGTGGCACTAGTTGGCAAGTGGGCCTGGAACACACGCTGGCAGGCAGGCAACTGCAATTAGATTACACTAGCAGACTGATGTTTCACAGTCAAAAAAGTTTTTTTTTTTAAATTTACTCTACTGTTACAACAGATATGAGTGGTGGCACTTAGCAAGTGGGCCTGGCACACACGCTGGCAGGCAGGCAACTGCAATTAGATTACACTAGCAGACTGATGTTTCACAGTCAAAAAAGTTTTTTTTTTTAAAATGTACACTACTTTTACAACAGATATGAATGGTGGCACTAGTTGGCAAGTGGGCCTGGCACACACACTGGCAGGCAGGCAACTGCTATTAGATTACACTAGCAGACTGATGTTTCACAGTCAAAAAAGTTTTTTTTAAAAAAAATTACACTACTGTTACAACAGATATGAGTGGTGGCACTAGTTGGCAAGTGGGCCTGGCACACACGCTGACAGGCAGGCAACTGCTATTAGATTACACTAGCAGACTGATGTTTCACAGTCAAAAAAGTTTTTTTAAAAAAAATTTACACTACTGTTACAACAGATATGAGTGGTGGCACTAGTTGGCAAGTGGGCCTGGCACACACACAGGCAGGCAACTGCAATTAGATTACACTAGCAGACTGATGTTTCACAGTCAAAAAAGTTTTTTTTTTTTTTTTAAATTTACACTTCTGTTACAACAGATCTGAGTGGTGGCACTAGTTGGCAAGTGGGCCTGGCACACACGCTGGCAGACAGGCAACTGCAATTAGATTACACTAGCAGACTGATGTTTCACAGTCAAAAAAGTTTTTTTTTTTACAAAATTTGCACTACTGTTACAACAGATATGAGTGGTGGCTCTTAGCAAGTGGGCCTGGCACACACGCTGGCAGTCAGGCAATTGCAATTAGATTACACTAGCAGACTGATGTTTCACAGTCAAATTTTTTTTTTTTTTTTTTAAATTTACACTACTGTTACAACAGATATGAGTGGTGGCACTAGTTGGCAAGTGGGCTTGGCACACACGCAGACAGGCAACTGCAAATAGATTACACTAGTAGACTGATGTTTCACAGTCAAAAAAGTTTTTTTTTTTTAAATTTACACTTCTGTTACAACAGATATGAGTGGTGGCACTAGTTGGCAAGTGGGCCTGGCACACACGCTGGCAGGCAGGCAACTGCAATTAGATTACACTAGCAGACTGATGTTTCACAGTCAAAAAAGTTTTTTTTTTTAAATTTACACTTCTGTTACAACAGATATGAGTGGTGGCACTAGTTGGCAAGTGGGCCTGGAACACACGCTGGCAGGCAGGCAACTGCAATTAGATTACACTAGCAGACTGATGTTTCACAGTCAAAAAAGTTTTTTTTTTTAAATTTACACTACTGTTACAACAGATATGAGTGGTGGCACTTATCAAGTGGGCCTGGCACACACGCTGGCAGGCAGGCAACTGCAATTAGATTACACTAGCAGACTGATGTTTCACAGTCAAAAAAGTTTTTTTAAAAAAATTTACACTACTGTTACAACCGATATGAGTGGTGGCACTAGTTGGCAAGTGGGCCTGGCACACACACTGACAGGCAGGCAGGCAACTGCTATTAGATTACACTAGCAGACTGATGTTTCACAGTCAAAAAAGTTTTTTTAAAAAAATTTACACTACTGATACAACAGATATGAGTGGTGGCACTAGTTGGAAAGTGGGCCTGGCACACACGCTGGCAGGCAGGCAACTGCTATTAGAATACACTAGCAGACTGATGTTTCACAGTCAAAAAAGTTTTTTTTTAAAAAAATTTACACTACTGTTACAACAGATATGAGTGGTGGCACTAGTTGGCAAGTGGGCCTGGCACACACACTGGCAGGCAGGCAACTGCTATTAGATTACAGTAGCAGACTGATGTTTCACAGTCAAAATTTTTTTTTTTTTAATTTACACTTCTGTTACAACAGATATGAGTGGTGGCACTAGTTGGCAAGTGGGCCTGGAACACACGCTGGCAGGCAGGCAACTGAAATTAGATTACACTAGCAGACTGATGTTTCACAGTCAAAAAAGTTTTTTTTAAAAAAATTTACACTACTGTTACAACAGATATGAGTGGTGGCACTAGTTAGCAAGTGGGACTGGCACACACGCTGGCAGGCAGGCAACTTCAATTCGATTACACTAGCAGACTGATGTTTCACAGTCAAAAAAGTTTTTTTTTTAAATTTACACTACTGTTACAACAGATATGAGTGGTGGCACTAGTTGGCAAGTGGGCCTGGCACACACGCTGGCAGACAGGCAACTGCTATTAGATTACACTAGCAGACTGATGTTTCACAGTAAAAAAATTTTTTTTTTAAATTTACACTACTGTTACAACAGATATGAGTGGTGGCACTAGTTGGCAAGTGGGCCTGGCACACACGCTGGCAGGCAGGCAACTGCAATTAGAATACACTAGCAGACTGATGTTTCACAGTCAAAAAAGTTTTTTTTACAAAATTTACACTACTGTTACAACAGATATGAGTGGTGGCACTTAGCAAGTGGGCCTGGCACACACGCTGGCAGGCAGGCAACTGCAATTAGATTACACTAGCAGACTGATGTTTCACAGTCAAAAAAGTTTTTTTTTTTTAAATTTACACTACTGTTACAACAGATATGAGTGGTGGCACTAGTTGGCAAGTGGGCCTGGCACACACACTGGCATGCAGGCAACTGCTATTAGATTACACTAGCAGTCTGATGTTTCACAGTCAAAAAAGTTTTTTTTTTTAAATTTACACTTCTGTTACAACAGATATGAGTGGTGGCACTAGTTGGCAAGTGGGCCTGGAACACACGCTGGCAGGCAGGCAACTGCAATTAGATTACACTAGCAGACTGATGTTTCACAGTCAAAAAAGTTTTTTTTTTTTTACAAAATTTGCACTACTGTTACAACAGATATGAGTGGTGGCACTAGTTGGCAAGTGGGCCTGGCACACACACTGGCAGGCAGGCAACTGCTATTAGATTACACTAGCATACTGATGTTTCACAGTCGAAAAAGTTTTTTTAAAAAAAATTTACACTACTGTTACAACAGATATGAGTGGTGGCACTAGTTGGCAAGTGGGCCTGGCACACACGCTGACAGGCAGGCAACAGCTATTAGATTACACTAGCAGACTGATGTTTCACAGTCGAAAAAGTTTTTTTAAAAAAAATTTACACTACTGTTACAACAGATATGAGTGGTGGCACTAGTTGGCAAGAGGGCCTGGCACACACGCTGACAGGCAGGCAACAGCTATTAGATTACACTAGCAGACTGATGTTTCACAGTCAAAAAAGTTTTTTTTTAAAAAAAAATTTACACTACTGTTACAAGAGATATGAGTGGTGGCACTAGTTGGCAAGTGGTCCTGGCACACACGCTGGCAGGCAGGCAACTGCAATTAGATTACACTAGCAGGCTGATGTTTCACAGTCAAAAAAGTTTTTTTTTTTACAAAATTTGCACTACTGTTACAACAGATATGAGTGGTGGCACTTAGCAAGTGGGCCTGGCACACACGCTGGCAGTCAGGCAATTGCAATTAGATTACACTAGCAGACTGATGTTTCACAGTCAAAAAAGTTTTTTTTTTTTTTTAAATTTACACTACTGTTACAACAGAGATGAGTGGTGGCACTAGTTGGCAAGTGGGCCTGGCACACACGCAGGCAGGCAACTGCAAATAGATTACACTAGCAGACTGATGTTTCACAGTCAAAAATTTTTTTTTTTTTAAATTTACACTTCTGTTACAACAGATATGAGTGGTGGCACTAGTTGGCAAGTGGGCCTGGCACACACGCTGGCAGGCAGGCAACTGCAATTAGATTACACTAGCAGACTGATGTTTCACAGTCAAAAAAGTTTTTTTTTACAAAATTTACACTACTGTTACAACAGATATGAGTGGTGGCACTTAGCAAGTGGGCCTGGCACACACGCTGGCAGGCAGGCAACTGCTATTAGATTACACTAGCAGACTAATGTTTCACAGTCAAAAAAGTTTTTTTTTTTTTTAAATTTACACTACTGTTACAACAGATATGAGTGGTGACACTGCAGGCAGGCAACTGCAATTAGATTACACTAGCAGACTGATGTTTCACAGTCAAAATTACACAGGCAAAAAAAAAAAAGACATGTTCTAGCCCTAAAAAGGGCTTTTTGGGGTGCTGCCCTTACAGCAGAGATCAGATGAGTCCTTCAGGACTGTAGTGGACACTGAATACACTAGCCTAGCTATCAATTTCCCTATAAAATCAGCAGCAGCTACACTATCCCTTCTCTCACTAAGAATGCAGGATCAGAATGAATCTAAAATGGCTGCTGTCCAGGAGCTGGGAGGGTCTGGGAGGGAGTGTCTGCTGCTGATTGGCTGAAATGTGTCTGCAGACTGTGAGATACAGGGTCAAAGTTTACTCAATGATGACGAATAGGGGGCGGATCGAACATCGCATATGTTCGCCCGCCGCAGCGTACGCGAACAAGCTATGTTCGCCGGGAACTATTCGCCGGCAAACTATTTGCGACATCACTATTAAACAACTTATATTGTCAAATTTGCTTTGTTCTCTTGGCATCTATTATTATTATTAGTTATTTGTAGAGCTTCAACATATTCTACAGCCCTATAAACATAGGTATAATAGTCATTTTTAAGAGACAAATGGATAGGGGGACCTACGAAGAGTTGCACTGTTGTAATTCAGCTCTCATGAAGGTGATCTATAAAAGCAGCTGGGTTTTGTATGCTTACGTGCTTGTTCAGGAGCAGCAATGCACTACTGGGAGATAGTGGATGCATATATGCTTCTTGTCATTGTCTCAAAGGATACCAAGAGAGCTAAGCAAATTAGATAATAAAAGTAAATTGGGAAGTTGTTTAAAATTGTGTGCTCTATCTGAACCATAAAGTAAAATGATGGGTTTCATGTCCCTTTAATACAAATGCTTCAGGAAGCCTGTTTTTTTTAGCTAATTCCTCCTAGAAACCAATAAATAAATAACTTAGGCCTAGATTTAGAGTTTGGCGTTAGCCGTGAAAACCAGCGTTAGAGGCTCCTAACGCTGGTTTTAGGCTACCGCCGGTATTTGGAGTCACTCAAAATAGGGTCTAACGCTCACTTTCCAGACGCGACTTTTCCATACCGCAGATCCCCTTACGTCAATTGCGTATCCTATCTTTTCAATGGGATTTCTCTAACTCCGGTATTTAGAGTCGTTTCTGAAGTGAGCGTTAGAAATCTAACGACAAAACTCCAGCCGCAGGAAAAAAGTCAGTAGTTAAGAGCTTTCTGGGCTAACGCCGGTTTATAAAGCTCTTAACTACTGTGCTCTAAAGTACACTAACACCCATAAACTACCTATGTACCCCTAAACCGAGGTCCCCCCACATCGGCGACACTCGAAAAAAATTTTTTAACCCCTAATCTGCCGACCGCCACCTACGTTATCCTTATGTACCCCTAATCTGCTGCCCCTAACACCGCCGACCCCTGTATTATATTTATTAACCCCTAATCTGCCCCCCTCAACGTAGCCTCCACCTGCCTACACTTATTAACCCCTAATCTGCCGACCGCAAAGCGCCGCCACCTACGTTATCCTTATGTACCCCTAATCTGCTGCCCCTAACACCGCCGACCCCTATATTATATTTATTAACCCCTAATCTGCCCCCCTCAACGTCGCCTCCACCAGCCTACACTTATTAACCCCTAATCTGCCGACCGCAAAGCGCCGCCACCTACGTTATCCTTATGTACCCCTAATCTGCTGCCCCTAACACCGCCGACCCCTATATTATATTTATTAACCCCTAATCTGCCCCCCACAACGTCGCCTCCACCTGCCTACACTTCTTAACCCCTAATCTGCCGACCGGACCTGAGCGCTACTATAATAAAGTTATTAACCCCTAATCCGCCTCACTAACGCTATCATAAATAGTATTAACCCCTAATCTGCCCTCCCTAACATCGCCAACACCTAACTTCAATTATTAACCCCTAATCTGCCGACCGAATCTCGCCGCTATTCTAATAAATGTATTAACCCCTAAAGCTAAGTCTAACCCTAATACTAACACCCCCCTAAGTTAAATATAATTTAAATCTAACGAAATTAATTATCTCTTATTAAATAAATTATTCCTATTTAAAGCTAAATACTTACCTGTAAAATAAATCCTAATATAGCTACAATATAAATTATAATTATATTATAGCTATTTTAGGATTTATATTTATTTTACAGGTAACTTTGTATTTATTTTAACCAGGTACAATAGCTATTAAATAGTTAAGAACTATTTAATAGCTAAAATAGTTAAAATAATTACAAATTTACCTGTAAAATAAATCCTAACCTAAGTTACAAATAAACCTAACACTACACTATCAATAAATTAATTAAATAAACTACCTACAATTACCTACAATTAACCTAACACTACACTATCAATAAATTAATTAAATACAATTGCTACAAAGAAATACAATTAAATAAACTAGCTAAAGTACAAAAAATAAAAAAGAACTAAGTTACAAAAAATAAAAAAAATATTTACAAACATAAGAAAAATATTACAACAATTTTAAACTAATTACACCTACTCTAAGCCCCCTAATAAAATAACAAAGCCCCCCAAAATAAAAAAATGCCCTACCCTATTCTAAATTACTAAAGTTCAAAGCTCTTTTACCTTACCAGCCCTGAACAGGGCCCTTTGCGGGGCATGCCCCAAGAAGTTCAGCTCTTTTGCCTGTAAAAGAAAAAATACAATACCCCCCCCAACATTACAACCCACCACCCACATACCCCTAATCTAACCCAAACCCCCCTTAAATAAACCTAACACTAAGCCCCTGAAGATCATCCTACCTTGTCTTCACCATACCAGGTTCACCGATCGGTCCAGAAGAGCTCCTCCGATGCCCTGATCCAAGCCCAAGCGGGGGGCTGAAGAGGTCCATGATCCGGCTGAAGTCTTCATCCAAGCGGGCCAGAAGAGGTCTTCCATCCGATTGAAGTCTTCATCCAAGCGGCATCCATCCGGAGCGAAGCGGCAGCATCCTGAAGACCTCCACCGCGGAACATCTATCCTGGCCAACGACTGAACGACGAATGACGGTTCCTTTAAATGACGTCATCCAAGATGGCGTCCCTCAAATTCCGATTGGCTGATAGGATTCTATCAGCCAATCGGAATAAAGGTAGGAATATTCTGATTGGCTGATGGAATCAGCCAATCAGAATCAAGTTCAATCCGATTGGCTGATCTGATCAGCCAATCAGATTGAGCTCGCATTCTATTGGCTGTTCCGATCAATACATTTATTAGAATAGCGGCGAGATTCGGTCGGCAGATTAGGGGTTAATAATTGAAGTTAGGTGTTGGCGATGTTAGGGAGGGCAGATTAGGGGTTAATACTATTTATGATAGCGTTAGTGAGGCGGATTAGGGGTTAATAACTTTATTATAGTAGCGCTCAGGTCCGGTCGGCAGATTAGGGGTTAAGAAGTGTAGGCAGGTGGAGGCGACGTTGTGGGGGGCAGATTAGGGGTTAATAAATATAATATAGGGGTCGGCGGTGTTAGGGGCAGCAGATTAGGGGTACATAGGGATAATGTAAGTAGCGGCGGTTTACGGAGCGGCAGATTAGGGGTTAATAATAATATGCAGGGGTCAGCGATAGCGGGGGCGGCAGATTAGGGGTTAATAAATGTAAGGTTAGGGATGTTTAGACTCGGGGTACATGTTAGAGTGTTAGGTGCAGACGTAGGAAGGGTTACCGCATAGCAAACAATGGGGCTGCGTTAGGAGCTGAACGCGGCTTTTTTGCAGGTGTTTGGGGTTTTTTCAGCTCAAACAGCCCCATTGTTTCCTATGGGAGAATCGTGCACGAGCACGTTTTTGAGGCTGGCCGCGTCCGTAAGCAACTCTGGTATCGAGAGTTGAAGCTGCATTAAAAATGCTCTACGCTCCTTTTTTGGAGCCTAACGCAGCCTTTATGTGGACTCTCGATACCAGAGTTATTTTTATAGTGCGGCCAGAAAAAAGCCGGCGTTAGTTTTTCGGGTCGTTACCGACAAAACTCCAAATCTAGGCCTTAGAAAATAAAACAGCACAGGCACAGCTTATCTGAATTAACACTAACACAAAATGCTTTTAAAAGATAGTATGCTTCCATATTTCCATGCAGCCCTGCTCACTAGCCCTGGGGAACACATAACTCCCATTGCAGAATTGTATATAAATGTGCAGCCTAGCAAGGGACTGTTAACTACAGTTAAAAAAAACATCACATAGTAAAGCAATGCATAGGTGACAAATACTGCTGCTGTGAATGGTAAAAAAACTGTTGGATATTATATAACATAAACTGAAAGGGCTTATCCCAAGGCTTCAGCTAAAATAAAAGCTGCACACTGCACAGTATTAGCTGTATTCTACATGGGGATCTCACTGCAGCCCTGAAGATACCCCACTTGCTGAGAGCACATTTATGTACTTACTGTTTAGTTGTTGGCTGGAAGCTACCCAGGTGAATCTCAGCTATATCAGTTAATAGAGGTGGTCACACATGCTTCTAGCAGCTCACACTGATGCAAGCAGCCTTTCCCTCTCCATTCATTGAGACTGCGCTCTGTTTGACTAAGGAAAGCCTGCCCTAAGCCCTTCCCCCTCAGCACATGGCCTGTCAGTGCCATAGAGAGAGAAAGGCTGCTCCACTGCTGACCGCTATTAAAATTACAATAAAAAAAATAAGCAGCAGCCGTTTTTAACAAGATTTAGGGCAGCCTGGGGGACAATTGTCCCCCAGCCCAGTCCGCCCTGCCATATCTATATAATTTCATGTATACCCCCAGTTATTAGATTATTATACTTATATTAACATACATTTATATCACACGTGCTCAATCCATTCCTATTTTTATTTTCATAATTTTACCTATATACATTTCTATATATATTTTAGCATTTCATACCCTGTGACCTTCTATCCATATGTCAAATTTAATTCATATTCAAATTGGATTATTGTACTGTCTGAATTAGGAAACTTGAACATATTAGAGAGGAGTTTGATGTTTTTTGTCTTTTGGTTCTGTTACCTTTTTGATACATAACATATATTAGCTTTTGTATAATTCTTTTTTTTTTATATACATCGGAATCACCTTTTTTATTATCTTCTCTAATATTTCTATGAATTTTAAATACTAACTCCGTTTTATTGATATTAACTTTTTTTCTGGGAGTATATTACTATTATCCACTTGTTGAATAACTGAATTTTCTTTATATTCTGATTTATAATAATTGATCAATAATACTCCTAGATGATTATCGCTTATCTTTATTTCCATTAATTTAAATAACCCATTTTCTCTTATATAACCTATCTATGTACATAGGTTTATTTTATTATATACTATTTTGTATATTTTATCTATTATATACACCTCTTAAGATTCACTAGGTTAGCTAAAATAAATATTTTACATATTCACTCTAGTACTGTGTGTGATAGGTGGAGACTAGCATAGCCACATCTTTAATAGAGAAAAGATTAATGCTATAAGTGAGATAAAATAGAATTTTCATCATTGCCCTTATCTAATATATTATTGTAAATAACAAAGATGGCAAATAGAGCACCACAATAAATTGCCCTTATCTAATATATTATTGCCCATAACAAAGATGGTGAATAGAGCACCACAATACCGGTCGCATAGTAATGATGTAACTTCCGGTTCAAACAAGCAAAAAATTTGGCGCAATTTTCAAATTAGTCACTTAGTTCCTATTGGACCATATACATTTATAAGTCACACTTCCCTACAGCCTCACTTTGTCTTGATAAAGGCCCCAAGTTGGGCCAAAACGTGTTGACAGAGATTTGAGGCTCGAGTTTCCTTTTTGGTAAGCATATCTCTTTTTGGTCACCACCCTTTAGGAGATTTTGCATGTTTGTATATTTTCTTCTCTTTTACGTTTTCCATAGCGGATTCACACACACGGAGCTGACACATTAGGATATATATATATATATATATATATATATATATATATAATTATTATTATTTTTTTTGGGGACTTTTTACACTTTTCATTTTTAACTTTTTATGTTTTTTGGATACATTTTTGTTTTTTACTGTTTTCAGGATATTTTTAGGAGTCTTCCAGGATTACCTTTAGGATTTTACAGTCAAGGATTCAAACTTCTTTTTAGAAATTTGGACTTTTGCACTACTGGACATTGGGACTATTAGTTAATTTATTGATTGATTGTACTTCACATAACCTAGATTACGAGTTTTGCGTTATGGTGCGTTACCGCTTTTAACGCTGAAAAATTGGCCATTACGCTGGAATGTCCAGGAACGCATATTACAAGTCATGTCGGTATAGCTATACCGCAAGCATTTTAGCCTGTAAAGCAACGTCCATTCCGCACTCAAAAAAATGTTTTTGTGTGGGATTTTCCTAGCGCCGGTAATACAGGTTGTGCTTTCCAGCTAAAATGCTTGCGTTACAGCCTATACCGACATGATTCATATTGCCATCTGAGACCAGTAGTTATGGATTTTGCAAAACAAAAATGTTTAACAAAACTCATAACTAAACTGTTACAAAGTACACTAACACCCATAAACTACCTATTAACCCTTAAACCGCCACCCTCCCGCATAGCAAACACTATATTAAACCCATTAACCCCTAGTCTGCTGCCCACCCACATTGCGACTATTAAATAATTATTAACCCCTAATCTTCCACCCACCCACATCGTTGACGCTATTTAAATATATTAACCCCTAAACCGCCGCTCCCCGACAATGCTGACACTAATAAAAGTTATTAACCCCTAATCCGCTGCTCCCCGACATCGCAACACCTAAATATACCTATTAACCCCTAAACCTCCAGCCACCCACATCGTAACTACTAAACTAAACCTATTAACCCCTAGACCGCCGCCCCCCACGTCGCAAAACACTAAATTAAACTATTAACCCCTAAACCTAACACCCCCCAAATTTTAAATTAAAATTACAATATAACTATCTTAAAATAAATAAAAACTTACCTGTGAAATTAAAAAAAAAAATAAGTTTAAACTATAAATTAACCTATCATAACAATTCTAATAAAATTAAAAAAATACCAATTAAAAACCTAAATTACAAATTAAAAAAAAAAAAACTAACACTACGGAAAAAATAAAAAAAATCTAAAATTACAAAAAATAATAAACACTAAATTACGAAAAATAAAAAACACTAAGCTTACAAAAAATAATAAATTAAATTATCAAAAATAAAAACAATTACACCTAATCTAATAGCCCTATAAAAATAAAAAGCCCCAAAAATAAAAACACCCCTTAACCTACAATAAACTACCAATAGCCCTTAAAAGGGCCGTTTGTAGGGCATTGCCCTAAGTTAAACAGATCTTTTACCTGTAAAAAAATACAAAGTCCCCCCAACAGTAAAACCCACCACCCAACCAACTCCCCAAAATAAAAAACCTAACTCTAAAAAATCCTAAACTACCCATTGCCCCTAAAGGGGCATATGTATGGGCATTGCCCTTAAAAGGGCATTTAGCTCTTTTACACTGCCCTTTAAAGGGCATTCAGCTCTTTTACAAGTGCCCATCCCTAATCTAAAAAAAAAAAAAAACCCCAAAAAAAAGCAAAAGAAAACTAACACTAACCCCATAAAATCTACTCACGGTTCCTGAAGTCCAGACATCCATCTTCATCCAGGCGGCGAGAAGCCTTCATCCAGGCGGTGACACCCATCTCGGGGACATCTTCTATCTTCATGGGTTTATGTTAGGTTGTTAGGTTTAAACGTAACTTTTTTTCCCCCATTGACATCAATGGGGTTGCGTTACGGAGATTTTTCATTCCGCACTGTTAGTTTTTTTTCTAACACTCTCAACTCATTAATGTCTATGGGCACGAGCACGTCAAATCAGCCCGTGGATTTTGTGCGATATGGAGTTTAACGCACCATACCACACAGCACAAGGATGCTTTTCAATACTTCGTAATGGCAGCGCTATGGAGAGTGAAATAACGCAACTTTTTTGGCTTTAGTTTCGTACCCTGTTTAGTGCAAAACTCGTAATCTAGGCGATAGTGATTTATTGTACCTCACATAAAGATTTTTTTTATCCTACCATCATTTTAGACATTAAAAAAAAAAAAAATGTAAATAATTTTTTATTGAGATGATATAAACAGACACATAAAACAGAACATTTTTCACGTTTAACATACAGCCAGATGTACAGATCTCTTGAAGCAACAAAGAAGTTGCAAAATAGGGCACCCTATAAGATTTGTCAGTAAATAACCCAATACGTTAAAGGGTGGGAATGTCTAAAAATATGCAAATCTGTGTAACAGGATCGGCCAATAGCACTGCATCTCATTTTGCAGTTTTTACGTTATGATTATGGTCATACATCCCCTTCAACTATAATGAAACCACTCAGTAAACTGTACCCTCTCGCATTAAGCTAGGGTCTCTTATGTACTCTTGTAGCGTTAACTTCACCTAATGAGAGGTTTAGGGGGGGTAGGAAAAAAGTATAATAAAAATGTTGTAGGATGCATTTTCCTGTGCTTATTCGGTAAGCAATATTGGGGGGGTTTAGTTGTCGGATACATATTATGGGAGCTAACATAGCTATATAAACCAGAAACTAGGTGATACTATACTAAATAGGAACATATGTGTTATTGGTTTGCACTATGGGTATATTAAGGACTTATAACATCTCTGAATATCATACGAAGAAATGGCCAAAGTCACATCTAAATCAAAGTAAATGGAAGGTAACAGAGCTCAAAAAATATTTCCTGATGTTGGTATAGAAAGTGGCATATCTAAGAGATAATTCCCAACTATGGCATACCATTAAATATGTATATTTAACCTAAGTTAAATATGGTCTAACTTACCCTATATATCTAGAAAAAAGGTACTATACTCGGCAAATACAAAAATTATATGAGGTAGGAAAATAAAATATACCATATAGTCTTACTATATACTAAGAGCTTTGTTACACCCCACAAGCACTACTTGGACTTTTCCCCTTGTTTACTGTTGCATATTGCAATATTGTATGGATAATAATAAATCTATTGAGAGGAAATGGTGCTAGTGCATAAAATGATAATCTGAACATAAAGTGGGTTAGTGCCAAAAAGCAGAGTTCCCCCACTCGGAAAGTATGCACATAAAGCACTCTGGGCCCTGACTCTTGGGCAGTGAAAATTCCAAAAAGAGTTTTAAAATATAACTTTTACTTAAATGTTAAAATAAGGGTGACACACACTTTAAAAACAGAACAGACACTGGCTGATGTGTTTTATAGATGTGTGAATAAAGTGTGGAGTGGAATTGTATACTATCCTGGCCTTCTTATAGATTGTGTGTTTAAACTCCACAATGTGTTCAATAAAATTCGCTCTAGATATTCAGGTCTTAGTCCTAGTACATATAGTGTTTGCTGCTAACCGATGTTAACTATAAATCTTAGGTACAAGTGATACTGCCATATCCTTTCCACTTGTGGGTGAACTATTGGCTTCTCTCTGGAACTGTGCTTCAGTGAGCACTTGGGGTGCGATCCTATATACGGCGCAGGTTTCGGCGCAAGCGTGGAAACCTGCGCCGCCCGTAGTTTCAGCTCGCAACTCGAGCTATCTTATATACGGCACCGTCAGATGCTAAAGTGCCGTAAGTCTGACAAACTAGCGATGTCCAGATGTCTGCGTAAGTACAAATTTCTGGAGTCGCCAGTGACTTACAGCACTTTAGAAACTACCGCCACATAAAAAACTGACTAAGTTATAAAATCACCCGTTACTGTCTAACACGCCTCCCAAACATAGCCTGACACGTATACCCCTCTATCCGCAATCCCCCCTCTCACTCCTAATAATAAATATATTAACCCCTAAACCGCCGCTCCCGGATCCCGCCGCCAGCTACATATGTCTTACCCCCTAATCTGACCCCCCTACACCGCCGCCAGCTACATTAAATGTTTTACCCCCTAATGTGAGCCCCCTACCCCGCCGCCACCTACATTAACTATATTACCCCCTAATATGATCCCCCTACACTGCCGCCACCTATTTAAACTATATTACCCCCTAATATGATCCCCCTACACTGCCGCCACCTATTTAAACTAAATTACCCCCTAATATGATCCCCCTACACCGTCGCCACCTATTTAAACTATATTAACCCCTAATATGATCCCCCTACACTGCCACCACCTATTTAAACTATATTAACCCCTAATGTGAGCCCCCTACACCGCCGCCACCTATATTATATGTACTACCCCCTAATCTTAATCTGACCCCCTTACACCGCCGCCACCTATATTAAAATTATTAACTCCTAATCTAATCCCCCTATACCGCCGCCACCTATATTAAATTTATTAACCCCTAAAATACTAAAATACTAAAATTTCCCTACCACTAAACCTAAGTCTAACCCTACAAATAGCCCTGAAAAGGGCCTTTTGCATGGCATTGCCCCAAAGTAACCAGCTCTATTACCAGCCCTTAAAAGGGCCTTTTGCGGGGCATTGTCCCAAAGTAACCAGCTCTATTACCAGCCCTTAAAAGGGCCTTTTGCGGGGCATTGTCACAAAGTAATCAACTCTTTTACCTGTAATCTAATCCCCCTACACCGCCGCCACCTATATTAAATATATTAACCCCTAATCTAATCCCCCTACACCGCCGCCACCTATATTAAATATATTAACCCCTAATCTGACCCCCCTACACCGCCGCCACCTATATTAACTATATTAACCCTAATTATATTAGGGTTAATATAGTTAATATAGTTATTATATATATTATTAATATAGTTAATAATTAATATAGTTATTATATTATATATTAACTATATTAACCCTATCTAACTCTAACACCCTAACTTAATTATTATTAAAATAAATCTAAATAATATTAATAATATTAACTAAATTATTCCTATTTAAATCTAAATACTTACCTATAAAATAAACCCTAAGATAGCTACAATATAATTAATAATTACATTGTAGCTATTTTAGGGTTTATATTTATTTTACAGGTAACTTGCGGCTAGATTTAGAGTTCGGCGGTAGATGGCCTGCTAACGCCACGCGTGTTTTATGTCTAACGCACGGCATTGTTTAACTCCGGTATTTAGAGTTCAAATAAGACCATCTAACGATGCTCTTAACGCGTGTATGTCACACGCGTAATCCTGCCCGCGTTAGACAGTCTCCCATAGAGATCAATGGGAAAGGCAAAAAATAGCTTTTTTCACCTAACACTCGATCTCGCGAGAATACGCACAGCTCGGTCATATGACGCATACCACATCATGCCCAACAATAACACGCCCCAAATGTCACAACAACAATCAATCAACAAAGCACACAAGCATTACACATTCACAAGCGGGGGCATTTTAACAAAAATTTTATACGGGGAATACGCATATACTTTAAGATGCGTAAAATCGCAAAATAACAACAAGGATTAAAAAAGATATACATACACTAGAAAAAAAATCGCATTCAATATCACTATATATTATGACAAACATACATATACAACACTTCACTAAGAACACACCATCGCAAATTCACATTTAAAAAGAATACTATTTGACAATGTTAGAGAAAACGACCACTATGACATCATCGCATTCTACACATTCCACAAATACCAACTCAAAATGAGCATGCGCAAATTCACACACTTAATACACATTGCAATAATATTAATTGCTAATAAAGCACACCTGAACACTATTTACAACGGAAATTGGTACATCATTAAACATTTACACAGGGTATATAAGCACCACACAAGCAGGGCTTCTTTGACTGTGTTGCTGTTGGGTCTTTGGAGATTGGAGGTTTAATATTAGAGAGTTTGAGAATTTTTGAGAGTGAGTTAGTGTTAGCGTGAGAGAGTCAGTTGTTAGTGTTATCGTGAGTGAGTTAGTGGGAGTGGGAGAGAGTCTGTTAGTGGGAGCGTGAGTGAGTTAGTGGGAGTTAGTGGGAGTGGGAGAGAGTCTGTTAGTGGGAGCGTGAGTGAGTTAGTGGGAGTTATTAGTGAGAGTTGTTAGTGGGAGCGTAAGTTACTGGTAGTTAGTGAGAGTTAGTGGGAGTGCTTGTTAGTGAGAATTAGTAGTAGTGTGAGTTAGCGAGCGAGTGATTTTTCTGTACACTTAACACATTTACACGCAAACACATTCAATACATACATACACTTATCAATAACACTACATACACTCCATACCCCCTACCCCCTCATACTACACTCCATACCCCATTCCTTGTAGTCCCATTCCCTTTCATCCCATTTACTCTTATCCCAAACCCCATACCCATCCCATACCCATCCCCTAGTTACATTTAGTTGACATATCCTCCTTTTAGTCTTATTCTTCTTTTGGTTTATTTAAATACTCCTTACCCTCTTTGTTTTTTTACATCCCTCTCACACTTTAAGCACCTTTTTTGTCTTTTTACTTCTTTATTTTGACCCCCTTTCATTTCATCACACTCACTTTTTGTTTGATTATTTGGGGTTTAGTTTAGGGAACAGATGGAGGCCAGGCAGGGGACAGGTAGAGGGGGGAGGAGAGGGAGGGGAGAGGAACAGGGCAGGAAGGGGAGCAGGAAGGGGGGCAGGAAGCGGGGGTGGAAGCGGTGGGTGGACCCAGCCACTTGGTTCAAGATGACCAAGTGGCTGGGCCCAGTGGCGGTCAGAGTAGGGCTTCACAGTCCGGGAAACAGAGGGCATCATCACAGGGGAAGGCCAATGCGACTAGGGAGGCGAGGTTTTCGATGGAGGAGAAGGAGGCCCTCGTAGAGGCCTATATGGCCAGGCATAGGAGGCTGCAGCACCAAAAGACAACCCCGACTGACAAGAGGAGGCTCTGGAATGAGATCAGGAATGCAGTCAATGCAGTGGGTGGCCGGAACCGAGATATGGATTCGATCAAACATCGCTACCGGGACTGTAAACTGGAACTCAAAAAAAAGTTAGGCCTGGAGGCACGACATGCCGCAGGAACCGGTGGCGGACCTGCCCTTGAAATCGAGTACTGCCGATGGGAGGAAATGTTGCGGCCCAGCATCTCCGAGGTGGAAGTAGTCGGTATCGGAGGAATTGATACCGGGAACCTGTCACTCTCATCTGACGGTAAGCTCATTGAACAATAATTTCACATACGAATGTATTTCAATGGACACTATACGCAAACATTTACTTTCATGATTGAGGTAGCGAATACAATTTGACAAAACATTCAAATGTACTTAAATTACCTAATTTGAATCCTTCTTGAGATATATTTTAAGGAAGAAATAGCCATGCACACGGTGAAACAATCACAGGAGGCAGCTATATTCAGCTAACAATCAGCATCTTCTAAGCATATTTAGATATGCTTTTCAGCAAAGAATATCCAGAGAATTAAGCTAATTAGATAAGAAAAGTACATTCGAAAGTTGATAAAAAATGTATGCTTCTAAATCATGAAAGATAAAACATTGGGTTTCATGTGTTAAGGATCCGATTAATGCTATAACGTTGTTTACACGCATTCAATTACTTTGCGGTTACATCAGTATCTAGGCTATAGGTTAGGTGTGCATTTAAACAGACTGAAAACAAACGCTAAAACATTCACATTGACCAGATATCACAAACAGGGTTTATGAAAAAGCTGAAATCATATTGATTGTTTGTTAGATTTCTAAGTGGATTAATGATTCTGCATTTGTAATTGTATCGTAAACTAAGTCATTTAAAGCTTGATTTTCAAATATGCTAATATATACATTTTTCTTTTTTTATTTTTTTTAATATACAGAGTCTGGGGAGGAGGCAGCACAGGAAACACAGCCTCATGCATCTCCCCGGGATGAGAGTGGTGGGGAGGAATTTCCACTTCGGAGGGAAGAGGCCCCCCGTGACGAAGAGTGCACGGGAGATGATGAAGAGGCCCCGGAAGCAGAGGAGGATCCCGCGGAACCCGAGGCCCCTCAAGGACCCGCACACCGCCGTGCACGGGCACCCCGCCGTGCACGGGTACAACAACAAGCACAACAAGAGGAAATAGCGGAGGTGCGGGTTCTACTGGACTACATAGACCAGATGCGTACCTCCCGGATAGAAAATATCGAAGGACGCAATAGAATACTTGATGGCCAAAATCAAATTATTCAAGGACAAAACCAAATCATCACCATACTCAATCGAATCGAAGAAGGACAAAACAGAATATTTCAGCTTCACCAAGAAATGTTCAATTTTTTCCGGGAGGCGCATGCTGGTCTACCTCCTGGTCCGCCTCTTGCTGCTGGGCCTCTTGCTGCTGGGCCTCTTGCTGCTGGGCCATCTCCTCCTGCCGGCCCATCTCCTCCTGCCGGTCCATCTCCTCCTGCCGGCCCATCTCCTCCTGCCGGGCCATCTACTCCTGCCGGGCCATCTACTCCTGCCGGGCCATCTACTCCTCCTCAGCCATCTTCTCCTCCTCAGCCATCTTCTCCTCCTCAGCCATCTTCTCCTCCTCACCTTGGTCGTCCCAGTACTCTTCCTTCCACTCTTCCCACAACAGCTCCAAGGAGAACTCTTCGGAGTCGGCAGTTGCCTCTCCCAGAGCCTCAGCCCCGTGGGAAGAGGGGAAGGAAGAGGAAGTAAGTATTTGTTTTCATCTTTACTGGTTTTTTTAATTTAATGTGTAATGGATAGGTATGTGATGATGTGGTTTTCATACACTTGTGGACCACACTCTGTATATAATCGACTTCTATGGGACCGGGTCCATGGAGGCAGATTGTTTGCAGAGTGTGGGTTATAAGTGTGTGAAAACCACATCATCACATACCTATCCTTGTTCATGATATTGATTGGTTTCTGTGATGTGATGTCCAAACTGTTTCCCGAATCGCAAACAAAATTACCATTACAATTATCCATGATGGCATATTACTGTTTGAATGCCAATAACACAGCTTAAAGGGACAGTCAGAAAATTATTGATTACAAAGAAAACACTGTATTACGCATTATCAAGTTGGAAACAACAAAACATGGAGAAATACGTGTGACTTATGTGCTTACCCTTGTATCTATGACTATGAAAAATGACCACTTATTTGTTGTTCAGACATAACAACATTTTAGATATCAATGATCAATACATGGTCAATAATATGCTGTATGAGCACAAGGTTTTACATATACAAATGCTATCCAAATGCCCTCTAGTGGTCAAATTGTATAATGATTACAAGCACTCTTCAAGCTCCAAGAAATGAGCACACGAACCTCATAGGTTTAGCTAGCAAATTTAAATAAACCCAGACAAATGATCAATTGTTGAGAAACATTTGATATCATTTATATTACATAATTGACTTTTAGAATAATGAAAAACATTATTTGTTTTCAAAACTGTCCATTTAACAAAATTACATATGCTAACACATATTTGAAGCTTGTGGGTATATCTACATGTACTTTGTGAAAAAATAAATATTGAAATCACATTTATATTGACGTGTTAAATAAAGTCTATTTTCTTAAAGAGACATTATTGTGTTAATATTTTATTGTAAAGACATTTGTTTGAACAATGAATATGGTTTAAAGTCCTTTTAGGAGTGGGGGGGGGGGGGTGAAAATATGCTAACAATAATATATTTGAAGATTAAACAATGTGGAACTCATACATGATACAAAAAACAACATTTGCATTCAAGGGACAGTATACTATATTTTTAACAGAACTTTATGTAATAGACACTACTACAAACAACAAGATTAACATATACTGATATCAATATTACAAAGCTTCAAACACTTTCAAATAAAATAGGGTTAGCTATATTGAAAATATAGATGAACCCCCATTACAAACGTAAAACAAGACAATACCCCATCATTAACATATGAAAAGACCCTTTACACAAACAGGAGAAAGCTGGAGATGGTACTCACATGAAACTCAGAGGCTTTTCGAGGAGTCAGAAAATTACTTACATTTTCGTAGAACAGAAGCAAAAATAAACGTATTGGTTAAACAATGGACTATCTAACTAGAGACAAAATCAAAGCTTTTGATTTATAATGTGAGTGTCTAATGAACCTTTAATAAAATATACAACGAAATTACATTTAGAAGAAGTCGGCATCATATATTTAGCATATGATAAATATAAATGCATATTGATTACTTTATTCAAACACAATAGCGCATATTTATTAATTAGATATGTACAACATTAAACACAACAGTAATTTTTCAGAAAAAGGAACATTGTTGACAAACATATTAAACATGGACTATAGAGATTTGCACTTGCCTCGAAATATCATATGCATGAAAACATTTTGCTTTCGTTCGTTTATTCAACCAGACATCCAGCAAAAGAGAATGTGTTGGTCTTTATCAGCTACGGGTCAACAATGTAACATGATGCAAATAATACATATTCGCAAGGTTTTTAAAATTGGCTGCAGTCACAAATGTTTTTAACGTGCACAAATATTGCGGGACTACGTAATCCAATCAGACGTTTTTTTACCTTTGCATGTGACGTCTTAACATGGCGCTTCCTTGATCACGTAAGAACGCCATCCAATGAAAGGCACATTATTGATCACGTAAGAACGCCCAAAAAAAAAGGCGCATCCTTGATCGCGTCAAAACGCAATCCAATAAAAGGCACATTCTTGATCACGTAAGAACGTCAGTCAATACAAGGAATCATTGGACAGCCTGGCAGGTGACGTCTTAAGCAACATGGCGCATCCGACATCGCTGAAAAACCGCAGCCAATACAAGGACTCAGTGACATCTTGGCATATCACTAAGAAACGTATTTATATTTTAGGAACTAGTATGTGTCTAGATTGCTATCTAGGAATGTCACCAAATCATGAATCATCTTTTCAGACTTGACTGTCCCTTGAACTATAAGTGCTACTTAAGGTGTATGGTGATATACGTGCAGGACTCAACTGTGCAACCCCTAATTCTGATATGCTCCCAATATCAGAAAAAAGAAATCTAAAACAAGTGGGGGGAGGGGTGCGCTCTATTGCAGAGCTGTGAGTGGGACTTATATTGTTAATAGTATACCATAGGGATATTTATATTAATTTATATATACTACCCGTGGCAGCTTGTGAATCCTTATATAGGGTATAAACTTGTGTGCATTGATTATTCTAAATAGTGCTACAATATATTGCAATGTGTTGCAAATAACAATGCTTAATGTTGCAAATGGTGCTACAATATGTTGCAATGTGTTGCAAATGACAGTGCTTGTTGTGCTATATGTGCAATAAATACGGTGTTGGTATGTGCTTAATGTAAAAACTGACAGTATGTGCTTCTGATAAAAATAAACCAATTAGGATATTTATATATACTACCCGTGGTAGCTTGTTGAATGTGAATCCTTATATAAGGTATAAACTTGTGTACATTGATTCTTCTAAATAGTGCTACAATATATTGCAATGTGTTGCAAATATCAATGCTAAATGTTGTAAATGGTGCTACAATTTGTTGCAATGTGTTGTGCAATAAATACGGTGGTAGTATCGGTATGTGCTTAATGTTAAAACTAACAATATGTGCTTCTTAATAAAAACAACCACTGTGCAATTGACTTATTAACAGTTTATATAAGTAAATAAAACAAAATAATAACAAATAAAATGGTCATGTCATTGCATTAAGATACAACAGTTAGTTCACCAGATTATGAAAAAATGGTGTCGGTGAACTAATTTATAGACAAAAGTACTGGCATTGGTCAATAAACGCTTAAGACAAAATGTCCTTAAAAAGATAAAATGTCCTTAAAAGGATATGATGATTGAGGTTCAGCGTATAATATAAAAGTTATAGGTTAAAAGTTGTGGCCACAACTATTTATAAGAGATCCAAAAAAGCTCCAAAGAGCTGTTTCCTGTTAGGGTAGCTTTCGTAACTTGTAATGTCCCGTTATTGGAAAGCTGTAGTGTGAAATTCTTATGGTGCTCGCCCCTACCGGACTACCGATATCCCTTACCTCCTCTTGTACTGGCGTGGGTTATGGGAAGGATTGCTATATACTCGGGGTATGTCTCAGTTCGGCGTGTTTTGCCGTGTAGTTATGGTAGTATGTGAGCGTCTCACCTTCTGACCGGGCAATTTGAAGGTGAGACGCTCACATACTACCATAACTACACGGCAAAACACGCCGAACTGAGACATACCCCGAGTATATAGCAATCCTTCCCATAACCCACGCCAGTACAAGAGGAGGTAAGGGATATCGGTAGTCCGGTAGGGGCGAGCACCATAAGAATTTCACACTACAGCTTTCCAATAACGGGACATTACAAGTTACGAAAGCTACCCTAACAGGAAACAGCTCTTTGGAGCTTTTTTGGATCTCTTATAAATAGTTGTGGCCACAACTTTTAACCTATAACTTTTATATTATACGCTGAACCTCAATCATCATATCCTTTTAAGGACATTTTATCTTTTTAAGGACATTTTGTCTTAAGCGTTTATTGACCAATGCCAGTACTTTTGTCTATAAATTAGTTCACCGACACCATTTTTTCATAATCTGGTGAACTAACTGTTGTATCTTAATGCAATGACATGACCATTTTATTTGTTATTATTTTGTTTTATTTACTTATATAAACTGTTAATAAGTCAATTGCACAGTGGTTGTTTTTATTAAGAAGCACATATTGTTAGTTTTAACATTAAGCACATACCGATACTACCACCGTATTTATTGCACAACACATTGCAACAAATTGTAGCACCATTTACAACATTTAGCATTGATATTTGCAACACATTGCAATATATTGTAGCACTATTTAGAAGAATCAATGTACACAAGTTTATACCTTATATAAGGATTCACATTCAACAAGCTACCACGGGTAGTATATATAAATATCCTAATTGGTTTATTTTTATCAGAAGCACATACTGTCAGTTTTTACATTAAGCACATACCAACACCGTATTTATTGCACATATAGCACAACAAGCACTGTCATTTGCAACACATTGCAACATATTGTAGCACCATTTGCAACATTAAGCATTGTTATTTGCAACACATTG